>NC_074681.1:11664363-11711034 GCF_029448725.1 Salvelinus fontinalis | reverse complement strand
TAGAGCCACCTATTGCAGCAATTACAGCTGCAAGTCTTCATAATACCCCTTGTTTGGTGGTGTTGCAGACTCTGGGGTCTTTCAGAACAGGTGTATATATACTCAGATCATGTGACAGATCATGTGTCACTTAGATTGCACACAGGTGGACTTTATTTAACTAATTATGTGACTTCTGAAGGTAATTGGTTGCACCAGATCTATTTAGGGGTTTCATAGCAAAGGGGGTGAATACATATGCACCACTTTCCGTTTTTCATTTTAAAAATGTTTAGAAATAAGATCTTTTTTTCATTTGACTTTTTTTTGACTATTTTGTGTATATCCATTACATGAAATCCAAATAAAAATCAATTTAAATTACAGGTTGTAATAAAACAAAATAGGAAAAACGCCTAGGGGGTGAATACTTTTGCAAGGCACTGTACTTAGCATGTTAGCTAACCCGTCCCCTAACCTTAACTCTTTATCCTAACTCCTAAACTTCAGTCTAACCTTAATTCTAACCCCTAACCTTAGTACCTATTCACCTAGCTAGAAATTGTAACATGTCATATGTTTTGCAAATTCGGAACATATCATACGAAATAGAGTGTCTCAGATTTACATAATAGAGGTCGACCGATTATGATTTTTCAACGTTGATACCGGTACAGATTATTGGAGGACCAAAAAAGCCGATACCGATTAATCGGCCGATTCATTTAATTTATTTGTAATAATGACAATTACAACAATACTGAATGAACACTTATTTTAAGTTAAGTTATAATACATTAATCAAATCAATTTAGTCTAAAATAAAGAACGAAACATGTTCAATTTGGTTTAAATAATGCAAAAACAAAGTGTTGGAGAAGAAAGTAAAAGTGCAATATCTGCCACGTAAGAAAGCTAACGTTTAAGTTCCTTGCTCAGAACATGAGAACATATGAAAGCTGGTGGTTCCTTTTAACATGAGCCTTCAATATTCCCAGGTAAGAAGTTTTAGGTTGTAGTTATTATAGGAATTATAGGACTATATCTCTCTATACGATTTGTATTTCATATACCTTTGACTATTGGATGTTCTTATAGGCACTTTATTATTGCCAGTGTAACAGTATAGCTTCCATCCCTCTCCTCGCAGCTAACTGGGCTCGAACCAGGAACACATCGACAACAGCACCCTGGAAGCATCGTTACCCATCGCTCCACAAAAGCCGCCGTCCTTGCAGGGCAAGGGGAACAACTACTCTAAGTCTCAGAGCGGGTAACGTTTGAAACGCTATTAGCACGCACACAGCTAACTAGCTAGCCATTTCACATCGGTTACACCAGCCTAATCTCAGGAGTTGATAGGCTTGAAGTCATAAACAGCGCAATGCTTGAAGCATTGCGAAGAGCTGCTGGCAAAATGCACGAAAGTGCTGTTTGAATGAATGCGTACGAGCCTGCTGGTGCCTCCATCGCTCAGTCAGACTGCTCTATCAAATAATAGACTTAATTATAATTATAACATAATAACACACAGAATACGAGCCTTAGGTCATTAATATGGTCGAATCCGGAAACTATCATTTCGAAAACAAAACGTTTATTCTTTCAGCGAAATACGAAAAAAATATATAATCGGCAAAATAGGCGTCCAAAAATACCAATTTCAGATTGTTATGAAAACTTGAAATCGGCCCTAATTAATCGACCATTCCGATTAATCGGTCAAACTCTATTACACAATAATATGAAATGCTCTGAGACCAGGTTGCAGTCACACACACTCACACATAGAAGGGACTATTGTATTTATCAGATAAGATATTATATTCCTCTGTTGTATTTCAGTGCAAATCAAATCAACGTTTATTGGTCGAGCACACAGATTTGCAGATGTTATCCTGTCTAGGACTTCTAAGTGTCTTACAGCGAAAACACAATAAATCGTTATATTAGCATACCACATATGCAAACGTTACCAGAGCATTGATTCTAGCCAAAGAGAGCGATAACGTAAACATCGCCAAAATATATAAATTTTTTCACTAACCTTCTCAGAATTCTTCAGATGACACTCCTGTAACATCACATTACAACATACATATAATATACAGTTTGTTCGAAAATGTGCATATTTAGCCACCAAAATCATGGTTAGACAATGACAAAAGTTGCCCAGCTGGTCAGACAATGTCGTGCGCCATATTAGACAGTGATCTAGTCGTATACATAAATACTCATAAACGTGACTAAAAAATATAGGGTGGACAGCGATTGATAGACAATTTAATTCTTAATACAATCGCTGATTTACATTTTTTAAATTATCCTTACTTTTCAATACAGTTTGCGCCAAGCGAAGCTACGTCTAGCAAGATGGCGTCATAAGCGATTAACATTTCTCGACAGAAACACGATTTATCATAATAAATTGTTCCTACTTTGAGCTGTTCTTCCATCAGAATCTTGGGCAAAGAATCCTTTCTTGGGTCTAATCATCTTTTGGTCGAAAGCTGTCCTCTTGCCATGTAGAAATGCCCATTGCGTTCGGCATGAACTGGAACCGTGCCCAGAGATTCACAGTGTCTCAGAAATAAATGTCCCAAAATCGCACTAAATGGATATAAATTGCTATAAAACGGTTTAAATTAACTACCTTATGATGTTTTTAACTCCTATAACGAGTAGAAACATGACCGGAGAAATATAACTGGCTACACTAATGCTTGGAAAAAGAGTAGGTCGGTGTCCACCGCGCGCCTGACGCATCTGGAAAAGAGTTCCTACCTACACGTGTTTTTGTTTTATAGGGGCTGTGATTGCGCAATCGATACCATTCAAATCGTCATCACGTAAAGGCATCCAGGGGAAGACGTAAGCAGTGTCTGTATACTCATAGCAATAAAAGTGGCCTTTTAACTGACTCCAGATCAGGGGCCAAAATGTGTGAAATCTGACTCCATGTCAGGGAAATTGCTGTAGAATGAGTTCTGTTCCACTCAGAGACAAAATTTCAACGGCTATAGAAACTAGAGACTGTTTTCTATCCAATAATAATAATAATATGCATATTGTACGATCAAGAATTTAGTAGGAAGCCGTTTAAAAAATTACACGTTTTCCATAAATAGTGACAACAGCACCCCCTAGCCTCAACAGGTTATGCTTGTGTTTCTAGCTCTAACAGTGTAGTAATACCTAGCAAATGTAAATAAATAATACACACATCAATCCCATGTATATTCCCCTGCTCAACAGGTTAGAGGAGTGTTCCTCTAGTATAGAATGTTGACCATCAGTCAGAGCTGTAGAATTAGGAATTACAACTCAGAGCCCTGGGGTCATTATGTCATCATAGCTGTCATACGTCTTGTAAGAAAAGTTATTGATCATCCTCAGTGCAACACTCAGCCTGTCTTGAAATAAAAGTGATTTACTGGTTCTGTGGTGCTATTGTGGTTTGTTTGCTATCTAACAGTCCAATCACATATTTTCTCATCAATATCACTATCTTAAATGTGTCAACTGCTTCATAGGCCACAAAAAGAGGCAATCCCTTGGTTTGACTGCACAACCTTACCCACTGTAGTTCACAATGCATTGTAATTCCTCCTAAATGAACTGATAAATCTGAACTGTAAATACAGTATGTTCAATGTTGATAAGATCTGCAGTGGTTTCACTGACGTGGGTACATGGCTACACACACACACACACACACACATAATCACAGAAAAATAAGTTCATTTGAGACTGCGTTTGGCAATGCAACCTCATAATAGAAAGGCAATAATCTTACACTCTCCAGGCTGCCAGATATGTATATGTCTATATAGGATCATAGGATAGAGTATCAACACAAATTCTTCATTGAAATATGTAGTACTTAATACTAGTACTTAATACTATGATTGTCGATCATGAATAGGCAAGTAAAGATTGGGCTCAAAACATTCTCCCTCTTGTTCTGTTGAAGAATCTTGTTCCTTTTTTGTTGCTCGTTGGGGAAAGTGATGGGGAAATTCTGCCGTGGAACTTTGGTTTTAAGGCGTGGATAGGAAAGCCCATTTCACCTCTCAGTGAATAAGTTTCCACCTGCACCAGGAGTATATATATAGCTCTGGTGAGGAGTAGGACCTCACACAGCCACTGCATCTCTCTGTCTGAAGACAAGACAGCAGCTCATCACATCACTAACCACAGCACCACAGAAGAAGAGATGGCCCAGATCAGAGCCCCTGTTATTGTGCTGCTCGTGCTCCTGGCTGTGGGGCTGTTCACTACTGAGGCTTCTGCAGCTAAACAAGGTCAATATTCTGCTGTGAAAGTTGTGTCTTAGTCCGTCTGTGTTATTACTGGAACACTGAAATAAACTGTTGGACAATTAGAGTAATATTTAGTCTTCATCAAGATTCCTCTTTAATTGTTTATTTGTTCATTTTTTACAGGACGTCGTAGAAGAGGCTGCTGTCAAAGCTATACTGGTGGGGAAATACCTTTTGGAGTTATCGTAGGCTATACCCTACAGAATGATATTGAAATCTGCAGAATCCCTGCCATCATGTGAGTATCTTTGATGTGATTATTTAGTTTTGAATTGATGTTCAGGATTCTTTAGAGAACTTTAAATGATTCAGCAAGAAAAATACATTATACTGTAATTATAGTTGAATAGAAATATGGGTTAACAATGCTGTAAAAACAGAGTGTTGAATATGTCTCTTCCAGATTCCACACTAAAAAGGGGAAAGATTTGTGTGCAGACCCTTCCCAGAGCTCGGTGATCCAACATGTCAACCGACTGGGGTAAGAATGACTCTCATAAATAACATTACAACTGTTATACTATTTACACTTGAATATTAAAAGGGATTTAGAATATAGTTGTTTATTATGAATGGTACAAACAAAGTTGGTACTCCTGAATGTAGACACACTGAACCTGTTTCAGATTTGACAACAGATACAACTCTAAATTAGAGATATTGAAATATAAGAGTGGTCTTAACTGAAAATAATATGATTTTTTTCTAATCTATTTCAGGGACAAGGCGGTTCACATCAGGAAATCACAGTCCTAATCCGATGATGGGTTCTGGATACAGATCAGCAGAACATGTGTATTTAACAGTCAGGAACTGAACATGTTAATAACCAGTGTACATCTCCCCTCCTGTTTCATCTGCTATCCATGTACCTATATCTTCTTAGTCCTATATTTTCTGGGCTGATTTTATATAAATAGATTTTGTAAATAATTTATTTTAGTTATAATATAACACTTTTTTTAAATGAGCAATAAGGTTACGATCTCGTTGTAAGACTATCAGGAAACTACATGTTGAAACTTTTTTTTGTCACTGTTACAATTTATATCCATAATAAATGTATTATATTTTACTATAACCTGTTTGTATATGAAATAGGCTTTGTGATTGCAGAGTTTAATGGTTTGATCTCGTTTTATGGGCATCAGAAATTGCACACGTTGTAGCACTTTTATTCATAAAAGTCTTGTATATGATCATATCATTGATCACATCTGCTGCTTTTAACTGTTACTTTATTATTTTATGTCAATAATAAATATATTTTCTAAAGAATTCTCACTTGTTGTGTGTGTTCATCTTGTGTGGTATGAGTGGTGAATGGAAGATGAACCTTGGACAGTACAATGACAGACACTAACAGATGAAGCACACAGAGACAAGATATTGAATAGTAACTGAGGAGGAGACTGCACCATGAGAGGTCACCAGTGGATGGATGTAATAACTGTGGAGGACACTACACCATGAGAGGTCACCAGTGGATGGATGTAGTAACAGTAGAGGACACTACACCATGAGAGGTCACCAGTGGGTGGATGAAGTAACTGTAGAGGACACTACACCATGAGAGGTCACCAGTGGGTGGATGTAGTAACTGTAGAGGACACTACACCATGAGAGGTCACCAGTGGGGGGATGTAATAACTGTAGAGGACACTACACCATGAGAGGTCACCAGTGGGGGGATGTAATAACTGTAGAGGACACTACACCATGAGAGGTCACCAGTGGGTGGATGTAGTAACTGTAGAGGACACTACACCATGAGAGGTCACCAGTGGGTGGATGTAGTAACTGTAGAGGACACTACACCATGAGAGGTCACCAGTGGATTGATGTAGTAACTGTAGAGGACACTACACCATGAGAGATCACCAGTGGGTGGATGTAGTAACTGTAGAGGACACTACACCATGAGAGGTCACCAGTGGATTGATGTAGTAACTGTAGAGGACACTACACCATGAGAGGTCACCAGTGGATTGATGTAGTAACTGTAGAGGACACTACACCATGAGAGATCACCAGTGGATCGATGTAGTAACTAAGGAGGACTACACCATGAGAGGTCACCAGTGGATGGATGTAATAACTGTAGAGGACACTACACCATGAGAGGTCACCAGTGGATGGATGTAGTAACTGTAGAGGACACTACACCATGAGAGGTCACCAGTGGGTTGATGTAGTAACTGTAGAGGACACTACACCATGAGAGGTCACCAGTGGATGGATGTAGTAACTGTAGAGGACACTACACCATGAGAGGTCACCAGTGGATGGATGTAATAACTGTGGAGGACACTACACCATGAGAGGTCACCAGTGGATGGATGTAGTAACTGTAGAGGACACTACACCATGAGAGGTCACCAGTGGATGGATGTAGTAACTGTAGAGGACACTACACCATGAGACGTCACCAGTGGGTGGATGTAGTAACTGTAGAGGACACTACACCATGAGAGGTCACCAGTGGGTGGATGTAGTAACTGTAGAGGACACTACACCATGAGAGGTCAGCAGAGAGTGAATCACTCTCACAGTGTTTCTTATCAAAACACTCCTATTCCAAAGGCCTTGTAGAGATGACATACAGTACATTCATTTTGGATGTGTCTGTGGTGTTTAAGCTCCAAGTTGTTATTTTTGGATTACATTGAAATCTACATGGACCTGGCCTTGATGGTTGTATACAACATACAATAACTTCTACCTGGCAAACAACAGCAGTTTCATACAACTGTTTCTTCTTGTTCCTTTTGAGGTTTTAGACAAAAGTTGATGTTGTGACAAATGCATATTCGTTCAAAACAATCAGATATATGACTATTTACAAGAGTTATTCATATTCATCTATAAAGGTAGCACAACCAAGAGGAACCATGACATCAGCACTGAGTCATCAATCAGTGTTAAATTCCCAAATTCCAAACTGTGTCACAACACACACTGTTGTCTCTGCTGTCAAAGCAGTGAAATTCCAGTTCTGGAAGTTGTCATTCTGCATTTGCAACCAAATTATTTTCACGTGAGAATTCAATAGTTCAACATATGAACAATGATTAAAAAATCTAAATGTTTCAAATAGACGGGAAGTTGACAATAGATTATTAGTAGCATGTATTCATGCTTTGTTGTTGTGATTTCATTCATGTAATTCAGTTATTATTCTATTGTTACAGTCATCAAATATTCAAATGCTGTAAGAGCCGACGCTGGAGATGAGAAGTAGGGCCCGGGAGTCAACATTTAATAGGAACAGACATGGAACAAGCAACAGCGTCAGCCCCGGAAACATACAGACAGACGATAAACAATGCAGTTTACTTATCAATTGTTCACCTAATACCCATTTTTACTTATCAATTGTTCACCTAATACCTCTTTTTACTTATCAATTGTTCATCTAATACCTATTTTTACTTATCAATTGTTCACCTAATACCTCTTTTTACTTATCAATTGTTCATCTAATACCTCTTTTTACTTATCAATTGTTCACCTAATACCTATTTTTACCTATCAATTGTTCATCTAATACCTATTTTTACTTATCAATTGTTCACCTAATACCTATTTTTACTTATCAATTGTTCACCTAATACCTCTTTTTACTTAACAATTGTTCACTTAATACCTCTTTTTACTTATCAATTGTTCACCTAATACCTCTTTTTACTTATCAATTGTTCATCTAATACCTATTTTTACTTATCAATTGTTCACCTAATACCTCTTTTTACTTATCAATTGTTCATCTAATACCTATTTTTACTTATCAATTGTTCACCTAATACCTATTTTTACTTATCAATTGTTCACCTAATACCTATTTTTACTTATCAATTGTTCACCTAATACCTATTATTACTTACCAATTGTTCACCTAATACCTATTTTTACTTAACAATTGCACTGTTGGTCAGGGCTTGTAAATAAGCATTTCACTGTAAGGTCTACACTTGTTGTATTCGGCGCATGTGACAAATACACTTTGATTTGTTGACATTGATGGTAGTGAACAGCACATTAGATGGCAGTTCCTGTCCTATTTACTAGTTTCACCCAGAGTCATCAGTGCCAACAACAGCAGCAGCAGCAGAGTAGAGAGAGTCACAGCAAGCTTTGCCATCTTGTCAGGTTCAGAGGTCTAGGCAGGCAGTGAAGTTCAACAGATACCTGGAACTCTGTCCTCAGAATGAGATTCCAAGATCATCTGATCCAATGATCTGGAATTCTAGTTTAAATACTTTCTCAGTAGGAAATATGATGCCCTTTTCTGGACCGCAGACCCAGCGGTTGAGGAACAAGGTGGATTTTTATTTGGGTCAGGGAGGGAAGTGTTACAAACAGGGCCCATTGTTTGTAACTTGGTACAAAACCCCCTTCCACTCTCTGGCCTCGTCAAGAATTTACAGCAACTATATTTTGGTGCGTGTCAGTAACAAATTAAGGAAGATGTTATTGTTGTACTACACGCTTAGAAAAAAAGTTGCCATCTAGAACCATTTTTGTTCCAGGTAGAAACGTTTTGGGTTCCATATAGAACCCTTTCCACAGAAGGTTTTACATGGAACCCAAAAGGTTCTACCTGGAACCAAAAAGGGTGTTCCTACTGTATGGGGACAGCCAAAGAAGCCTTTTGGAAGCCTTTTTTCTGAGAGTGTAGATCATTACATAATGTTGGTATCGTGTGAAATAATGTGATGTTATGTACAGTAGCCTTAAAAATACGTTTGAGTGTTCAATTCAAACACAATAAATCTTGACAGTTGTGATTAGTAGGCCTACTGTATGTACTGTAGGAGGTACTTTTCCATGTATCGCAACTGTAATATCAGCTATTGACATTACAAAAAAAGAACATTTGACTGCAAGAATCCTTTGATATAGTAAATATTAAACAAGTAGCAGTGGGTGTGAGAATGAAGGGTTTTCTCATCACTTCAGTTCATTGAAGTGGTCTTCAATGGCTCTGTGAATGGAAATGATCCTTCATTTCAGTAAGTCTTTCAATCAGTATTGTGATCTCTGTTGTACATGATTGAAAGATTACCTGTAAGTAGTAATAGTAGTAATGGCTTTTTGTAATTTTATTAACAACGGGTATTTCTATGGCAGAAAACAACAAAAAGCCAACAATCTTAACGTTCTCCAAAGTGGAAGAACCATACACTGCCCAACATGTTGAAGCTAAGACCATGTTTAGAAATGGTAGACCGACAGTAGTTCTATGTCATTGTTTAACGTCCCCATCTTGATATACATGAAAATATCATAAAATATCAAACATGAGCGAATCGTGTGACAAACTCAAGGGGGAAAAGTTTGTGGTTGTCACAGGACAGTTATGATGCAACAACTGAAGAGGACCTGTTAAAACCCCTTCATCATGACCTATTTAGTTGTTACAGAAACACTTTTCCCCCTTTGAGTTGAGGTCATCAGCACATTCTGTGTTCCTCTGACCTAGAAAAGAACCATATTATCAAGACAACCTACACGTAACAGCCCACATCCATGCACTTCAGTGAACAAGGTCTAAGTCACCAACCTGGTCTCAGAGCCTTTCATATTATTCTGTACGTAAATCCAAGACACCCTATTTAGTATGATATGTTATGTTTGGTATAGTTACATAAGTTACCTAATGTAGAAATGAAAGGAGGGTGGTTGGTCAGGGTGGTCAGGTAGACATGTAACACCAACGTCTAGCAACCCAAAGGTTTCAAGTCTTAATTGCATCACGGACAATTTTAGCAAATAAGAAAATGATCAACTACTTACTACTTTTTAGGTGCTTTGGAACTACAGTGGCTTGCGAAAGTATTCACCCCCTTGGCATTTTTGCTATTGTGTTGCCTTACATCCTGGAATTAAATGGATTTTTGGGGGGAGGTTGTGTCATTTGATTTACACAACATGGCCTACCACTTTGAAAATGATTTTCTTTTTAAATATTGTGAAACAAACAAGAAATAAGACAAAAAAAATGAAAACTTGAGCGTACATAACTATTCACCCCCCAAAAGGCAATACTTTGTAGAGCCACCTATTGCAGCAATTACAGCTGCAAGTCTTCATAATACCCCTTGTTTGGTGGTGTTGCAGACTCTGGGGTCTTTCAGAACAGGTGTATATATACTCAGATCATGTGACAGATCATGTGTCACTTAGATTGCACACAGGTGGACTTTATTTAACTAATTATGTGACTTCTGAAGGTAATTGGTTGCACCAGATCTATTTAGGGGTTTCATAGCAAAGGGGGTGAATACATATGCACCACTTTCCGTTTTTCATTTTAAAAATGTTTAGAAATAAGATATTTTTTTCATTTGATTTTTTTTTGACTATTTTGTGTATATCCATTACATGAAATCCAAATAAAAATCAATTTAAATTACAGGTTGTAATAAAACAAAATAGGAAAAACGCCTAGGGGGTGAATACTTTTGCAAGGCACTGTACTTAGCATGTTAGCTAACCCGTCCCCTAACCTTAACTCTTTATCCTAACTCCTAAACTTCAGTCTAACCTTAATTCTAACCCCTAACCTTAGTACCTATTCACCTAGCTAGAAATTGTAACATGTCATATGTTTTGCAAATTCGGAACATATCATACGAAATAGAGTGTCTCAGATTTACATAATAGAGGTCGACCGATTATGATTTTTCAACGTTGATACCGGTACAGATTATTGGAGGACCAAAAAAGCCGATACCGATTAATCGGCCGATTCATTTAATTTATTTGTAATAATGACAATTACAACAATACTGAATGAACACTTATTTTAAGTTAAGTTATAATACATTAATCAAATCAATTTAGTCTAAAATAAAGAACGAAACATGTTCAATTTGGTTTAAATAATGCAAAAACAAAGTGTTGGAGAAGAAAGTAAAAGTGCAATATCTGCCACGTAAGAAAGCTAACGTTTAAGTTCCTTGCTCAGAACATGAGAACATATGAAAGCTGGTGGTTCCTTTTAACATGAGCCTTCAATATTCCCAGGTAAGAAGTTTTAGGTTGTAGTTATTATAGGAATTATAGGACTATATCTCTCTATACGATTTGTATTTCATATACCTTTGACTATTGGATGTTCTTATAGGCACTTTATTATTGCCAGTGTAACAGTATAGCTTCCATCCCTCTCCTCGCAGCTAACTGGGCTCGAACCAGGAACACATCGACAACAGCACCCTGGAAGCATCGTTACCCATCGCTCCACAAAAGCCGCCGTCCTTGCAGGGCAAGGGGAACAACTACTCTAAGTCTCAGAGCGGGTAACGTTTGAAACGCTATTAGCACGCACACAGCTAACTAGCTAGCCATTTCACATCGGTTACACCAGCCTAATCTCAGGAGTTGATAGGCTTGAAGTCATAAACAGCGCAATGCTTGAAGCATTGCGAAGAGCTGCTGGCAAAATGCACGAAAGTGCTGTTTGAATGAATGCGTACGAGCCTGCTGGTGCCTCCATCGCTCAGTCAGACTGCTCTATCAAATAATAGACTTAATTATAATTATAACATAATAACACACAGAATACGAGCCTTAGGTCATTAATATGGTCGAATCCGGAAACTATCATTTCGAAAACAAAACGTTTATTCTTTCAGCGAAATACGAAAAAAATATATAATCGGCAAAATAGGCGTCCAAAAATACCAATTTCGGATTGTTATGAAAACTTGAAATCGGCCCTAATTAATCGACCATTCCGATTAATCGGTCAAACTCTATTACACAATAATATGAAATGCTCTGAGACCAGGTTGCAGTCACACACACTCACACATAGAAGGGACTATTGTATTTATCAGATAAGATATTATATTCCTCTGTTGTATTTCAGTGCAAATCAAATCAACGTTTATTGGTCGAGCACACAGATTTGCAGATGTTATCCTGTCTAGGACTTCTAAGTGTCTTACAGCGAAAACACAATAAATCGTTATATTAGCATACCACATATGCAAACGTTACCAGAGCATTGATTCTAGCCAAAGAGAGCGATAACGTAAACATCGCCAAAATATATAAATTTTTTCACTAACCTTCTCAGAATTCTTCAGATGACACTCCTGTAACATCACATTACAACATACATATAATATACAGTTTGTTCGAAAATGTGCATATTTAGCCACCAAAATCATGGTTAGACAATGACAAAAGTTGCCCAGCTGGTCAGACAATGTCGTGCGCCATATTAGACAGTGATCTAGTCGTATACATAAATACTCATAAACGTGACTAAAAAATATAGGGTGGACAGCGATTGATAGACAATTTAATTCTTAATACAATCGCTGATTTACATTTTTTAAATTATCCTTACTTTTCAATACAGTTTGCGCCAAGCGAAGCTACGTCTAGCAAGATGGCGTCATAAGCGATTAACATTTCTCGACAGAAACACGATTTATCATAATAAATTGTTCCTACTTTGAGCTGTTCTTCCATCAGAATCTTGGGCAAAGAATCCTTTCTTGGGTCTAATCATCTTTTGGTCGAAAGCTGTCCTCTTGCCATGTAGAAATGCCCATTGCGTTCGGCATGAACTGGAACCGTGCCCAGAGATTCACAGTGTCTCAGAAATAAATGTCCCAAAATCGCACTAAATGGATATAAATTGCTATAAAACGGTTTAAATTAACTACCTTATGATGTTTTTAACTCCTATAACGAGTAGAAACATGACCGGAGAAATATAACTGGCTACACTAATGCTTGGAAAAAGAGTAGGTCGGTGTCCACCGCGCGCCTGACGCATCTGGAAAAGAGTTCCTACCTACACGTGTTTTTGTTTTATAGGGGCTGTGATTGCGCAATCGATACCATTCAAATCGTCATCACGTAAAGGCATCCAGGGGAAGACGTAAGCAGTGTCTGTATACTCATAGCAATAAAAGTGGCCTTTTAACTGACTCCAGATCAGGGGCCAAAATGTGTGAAATCTGACTCCATGTCAGGGAAATTGCTGTAGAATGAGTTCTGTTCCACTCAGAGACAAAATTTCAACGGCTATAGAAACTAGAGACTGTTTTCTATCCAATAATAATAATAATATGCATATTGTACGATCAAGAATTTAGTAGGAAGCCGTTTAAAAAATTACACGATTTCCATAAATAGTGACAACAGCACCCCCTAGCCTCAACAGGTTATGCTTGTGTTTCTAGCTCTAACAGTGTAGTAATACCTAGCAAATGTAAATAAATAATACACACATCAATCCCATGTATATTCCCCTGCTCAACAGGTTAGAGGAGTGTTCCTCTAGTATAGAATGTTGACCATCAGTCAGAGCTGTAGAATTAGGAATTACAACTCAGAGCCCTGGGGTCATTATGTCATCATAGCTGTCATACGTCTTGTAAGAAAAGTTATTGATCATCCTCAGTGCAACACTCAGCCTGTCTTGAAATAAAAGTGATTTACTGGTTCTGTGGTGCTATTGTGGTTTGTTTGCTATCTAACAGTCCAATCACATATTTTCTCATCAATATCACTATCTTAAATGTGTCAACTGCTTCATAGGCCACAAAAAGAGGCAATCCCTTGGTTTGACTGCACAACCTTACCCACTGTAGTTCACAATGCATTGTGATTCCTCCTAAATGAACTGATAAATCTGAACTGTAAATACAGTATGTTCAATGTTGATAAGATCTGCAGTGGTTTCACTGACGTGGGTACATGGCTACACACACACACACACACACACACATAATCACAGAAAAATAAGTTCATTTGAGACTGCGTTTGGCAATGCAACCTCATAATAGAAAGGCAATAATCTTACACTCTCCAGGCTGCCAGATATGTATATGTCTATATAGGATCATAGGATAGAGTATCAACACAAATTCTTCATTGAAATATGTAGTACTTAATACTAGTACTTAATACTATGATTGTCGATCATGAATAGGCAAGTAAAGATTGGGCTCAAAACATTCTCCCTCTTGTTCTGTTGAAGAATCTTGTTCCTTTTTTGTTGCTCGTTGGGGAAAGTGATGGGGAAATTCTGCCGTGGAACTTTGGTTTTAAGGCGTGGATAGGAAAGCCCATTTCACCTCTCAGTGAATAAGTTTCCACCTGCACCAGGAGTATATATATAGCTCTGGTGAGGAGTAGGACCTCACACAGCCACTGCATCTCTCTGTCTGAAGACAAGACAGCAGCTCATCACATCACTAACCACAGCACCACAGAAGAAGAGATGGCCCAGATCAGAGCCCCTGTTATTGTGCTGCTCGTGCTCCTGGCTGTGGGGCTGTTCACTACTGAGGCTTCTGCAGCTAAACAAGGTCAATATTCTGCTGTGAAAGTTGTGTCTTAGTCCGTCTGTGTTATTACTGGAACACTGAAATAAACTGTTGGACAATTAGAGTAATATTTAGTCTTCATCAAGATTCCTCTTTAATTGTTTATTTGTTCATTTTTTACAGGACGTCGTAGAAGAGGCTGCTGTCAAAGCTATACTGGTGGGGAAATACCTTTTGGAGTTATCGTAGGCTATACCCTACAGAATGATATTGAAATCTGCAGAATCCCTGCCATCATGTGAGTATCTTTGATGTGATTATTTAGTTTTGAATTGAGGTTCAGGATTCTTTAGAGAACTTTAAATGATTCAGCAAGAAAAATACATTATACTGTAATTATAGTTGAATAGAAATATGGGTTAACAATGCTGTAAAAACAGAGTGTTGAATATGTCTCTTCCAGATTCCACACTAAAAAGGGGAAAGATTTGTGTGCAGACCCTTCCCAGAGCTCGGTGATCCAACATGTCAACCGACTGGGGTAAGAATGACTCTCATAAATAACATTACAACTGTTATACTATTTACACTTGAATATTAAAAGGGATTTAGAATATAGTTGTTTATTATGAATGGTACAAACAAAGTTGGTACTCCTGAATGTAGACACACTGAACCTGTTTCAGATTTGACAACAGATACAACTCTAAATTAGAGATATTGAAATATAAGAGTGGTCTTAACTGAAAATAATATGATTTTTTTCTAATCTATTTCAGGGACAAGGCGGTTCACATCAGGAAATCACAGTCCTAATCCGATGATGGGTTCTGGATACAGATCAGCAGAACATGTGTATTTAACAGTCAGGAACTGAACATGTTAATAACCAGTGTACATCTCCCATCCTGTTTCATCTGCTATCCATGTACCTATATCTTCTTAGTCCTATATTTTCTGGGCTGATTTTATATAAATAGATTTTGTAAATAATTTATTTTAGTTATAATATAACACTTTTTTTAAATGAGCAATAAGGTTACGATCTCGTTGTAAGACTATCAGGAAACTACATGTTGAAACTTTTTTTTGTCACTGTTACAATTTATATCCATAATAAATGTATTATATTTTACTATAACCTGTTTGTATATGAAATAGGCTTTGTGATTGCAGAGTTTAATGGTTTGATCTCGTTTTATGGGCATCAGAAATTGCACACGTTGTAGCACTTTTATTCATAAAAGTCTTGTATATGATCATATCATTGATCACATCTGCTGCTTTTAACTGTTACTTTATTATTTTATGTCAATAATAAATATATTTTCTAAAGAATTCTCACTTGTTGTGTGTGTTCATCTTGTGTGGTATGAGTGGTGAATGGAAGATGAACCTTGGACAGTACAATGACAGACACTAACAGATGAAGCACACAGAGACAAGATATTGAATAGTAACTGAGGAGGAGATTGCACCATGAGAGGTCACCAGTGGATGGATGTAATAACTGTGGAGGACACTACACCATGAGAGGTCACCAGTGGATGGATGTAGTAACAGTAGAGGACACTACACCATGAGAGGTCACCAGTGGGTGGATGAAGTAACTGTAGAGGACACTACACCATGAGAGGTCACCAGTGGGTGGATGTAGTAACTGTAGAGGACACTACACCATGAGAGGTCACCAGTGGGGGGATGTAATAACTGTAGAGGACACTACACCATGAGAGGTCACCAGTGGGGGGATGTAATAACTGTAGAGGACACTACACCATGAGAGGTCACCAGTGGGTGGATGTAGTAACTGTAGAGGACACTACACCATGAGAGGTCACCAGTGGGTGGATGTAGTAACTGTAGAGGACACTACACCATGAGAGGTCACCAGTGGATTGATGTAGTAACTGTAGAGGACACTACACCATGAGAGATCACCAGTGGGTGGATGTAGTAACTGTAGAGGACACTACACCATGAGAGGTCACCAGTGGATTGATGTAGTAACTGTAGAGGACACTACACCATGAGAGGTCACCAGTGGATTGATGTAGTAACTGTAGAGGACACTACACCATGAGAGATCACCAGTGGATCGATGTAGTAACTAAGGAGGACTACACCATGAGAGGTCACCAGTGGATGGATGTAATAACTGTAGAGGACACTACACCATGAGAGGTCACCAGTGGATGGATGTAGTAACTGTAGAGGACACTACACCATGAGAGGTCACCAGTGGGTTGATGTAGTAACTGTAGAGGACACTACACCATGAGAGGTCACCAGTGGATGGATGTAGTAACTGTAGAGGACACTACACCATGAGAGGTCACCAGTGGATGGATGTAATAACTGTGGAGGACACTACACCATGAGAGGTCACCAGTGGATGGATGTAGTAACTGTAGAGGACACTACACCATGAGAGGTCACCAGTGGATGGATGTAGTAACTGTAGAGGACACTACACCATGAGACGTCACCAGTGGGTGGATGTAGTAACTGTAGAGGACACTACACCATGAGAGGTCACCAGTGGGTGGATGTAGTAACTGTAGAGGACACTACACCATGAGAGGTCAGCAGAGAGTGAATCACTCTCACAGTGTTTCTTATCAAAACACTCCTATTCCAAAGGCCTTGTAGAGATGACATACAGTACATTCATTTTGGATGTGTCTGTGGTGTTTAAGCTCCAAGTTGTTATTTTTGGATTACATTGAAATCTACATGGACCTGGCCTTGATGGTTGTATACAACATACAATAACTTCTACCTGGCAAACAACAGCAGTTTCATACAACTGTTTCTTCTTGTTCCTTTTGAGGTTTTAGACAAAAGTTGATGTTGTGACAAATGCATATTCGTTCAAAACAATCAGATATATGACTATTTACAAGAGTTATTCATATTCATCTATAAAGGTAGCACAACCAAGAGGAACCATGACATCAGCACTGAGTCATCAATCAGTGTTAAATTCCCAAATTCCAAACTGTGTCACAACACACACTGTTGTCTCTGCTGTCAAAGCAGTGAAATTCCAGTTCTGGAAGTTGTCATTCTGCATTTGCAACCAAATTATTTTCACGTGAGAATTCAATAGTTCAACATATGAACAATGATTAAAAAATCTAAATGTTTCAAATAGACGGGAAGTTGACAATAGATTATTAGTAGCATGTATTCATGCTTTGTTGTTGTGATTTCATTCATGTAATTCAGTTATTATTCTATTGTTACAGTCATCAAATATTCAAATGCTGTAAGAGCCGACGCTGGAGATGAGAAGTAGGGCCCGGGAGTCAACATTTAATAGGAACAGACATGGAACAAGCAACAGCGTCAGCCCCGGAAACATACAGACAGACGATAAACAATGCAGTTTACTTATCAATTGTTCACCTAATACCCATTTTTACTTATCAATTGTTCACCTAATACCTCTTTTTACTTATCAATTGTTCATCTAATACCTATTTTTACTTATCAATTGTTCACCTAATACCTCTTTTTACTTATCAATTGTTCATCTAATACCTCTTTTTACTTATCAATTGTTCACCTAATACCTATTTTTACCTATCAATTGTTCATCTAATACCTATTTTTACTTATCAATTGTTCACCTAATACCTATTTTTACTTATCAATTGTTCACCTAATACCTCTTTTTACTTAACAATTGTTCACTTAATACCTCTTTTTACTTATCAATTGTTCACCTAATACCTCTTTTTACTTAACAATTGTTCACTTAATACCTCTTTTTACTTATCAATTGTTCACCTAATACCTCTTTTTACTTACCAATTGTTCACCTAATACCTATTTTTACTTATCAATTGTTCACCTAATACCTATTATTACTTATCAATTGTTCACCTAATACCTATTTTTACTTATCAATTGTTCACCTAATACCTATTTTTACTTATCAATTGTTCACCTAATACCTATTATTACTTACCAATTGTTCACCTAATACCTATTTTTACTTAACAATTGCACTGTTGGTCAGGGCTTGTAAATAAGCATTTCACTGTAAGGTCTACACTTGTTGTATTCGGCGCATGTGACAAATACACTTTGATTTGTTGACATTGATGGTAGTGAACAGCACATTAGATGGCAGTTCCTGTCCTATTTACTAGTTTCACCCAGAGTCATCAGTGCCAACAACAGCAGCAGCAGCAGAGTAGAGAGAGTCACAGCAAGCTTTGCCATCTTGTCAGGTTCAGAGGTCTAGGCAGGCAGTGAAGTTCAACAGATACCTGGAACTCTGTCCTCAGAATGAGATTCCAAGATCATCTGATCCAATGATCTGGATTTCTAGTTTAAATACTTTCTCAGTTGGCAATATGATGCCCTTTTCTGGACCGCAGACCCAGCGGTTGAGGAACAAGTTGGAGACTTTAGTCTTAACATATATTTGGGTCAAGGAAGTTTGACACATAGGTCACATTTTTGGTACCTTGGTAAACTCCCTTCCACTCTGGGCCCGGATCAAGAATTTACGGCAACTATACAATGATGCATGTCAGCAAAATTCTAAGGGAGACGTTATCATTGTATAATAGAGGATCACATAACGTTGGGATTGTGTGATGATGTGATGTAATGTACAAGTAGCCTTAAAATAAGTTTGATTGTTCAAATCAAACACATTTACTCCGTTGTGAATAGAAGGCCTATTGTATGTAGGAGTTATAATGAATGTTCCTGAGTGACCTAGTTACAGCTTGGACTTAAATCGGATTGAAAATATGGCAAGACTTCAAAATGGATGTCTAGCAATGATCAACAACCAACTTGTTATTGGTCACATACAGATGTTATTGGTCACATACACATGGTTAGCAGATGTTATTGGTCACATACACATGGTTAGCAGATGTTATTGGTCACATACACATGGTTAGCAGATGTTATTGGTCACATACACACGGTTGGCAGATGTTATTGGTCACATACACATGGTTAGCAGATGTTATTGGTCACATACACATGGTTAGCAGATGTTATTGCGAGTGTAGTGAAATGCTTGTGCTTCTAGTTCCCGACAGTGCTGTAATATCTAACAAGTAATATCTAACAATTCCACAACAAATACCTAAAACACACAAATCTAAGTAAGGAATGGAATTATAACATAGAAATATACGGACAAACAATGTCAGAGCGGCATAGGCTAAGATGCAATAGATAGTATAGAATACAGTATATACATATGAGATGAGTAATGCAAGATATGTAAACGTTATTAAAGTGGAATTATTAAAGTGACTAGTGTTCCATTTATTAAAATGGCCAATGATTTCACGTCTGTATGTATTGACTCAGCAGGTTAAACAGAGTGTCTTCAGAAAGTATTCATACCTCTTGACTTATTCTACATTTTGTTATGTTACAGACTGATTTCAAAATAGATGAAATACATTGTCTTCTCAAACATCTACATACTATACCTCATAATGAAAAAGTGAAAACATGTTTTTAGAACTGTTTGCAATTTTATTGAAAATAAGATACAGAAATATCTCATTTACACAAGTATTCACACCCCTGAGTCAATAAATGTTAGAATTACATATGGCAGTGATTACAGCTGTGACTCTTTCATGGTACATGTATAAGAGCTATGCACACATGGACTGTACAATATTCTTCAAGCTCTGTCAAGTTGGTTGTTGATCATTGCTAGACAGCCATTTTCAAGTCTTGCCCATAGATTATGAATCTTATTGAAGTCAAAACTGTATCTAGGCCACTCAGGAACATTCAATGGCGTCTTGGTAAGCAACTCCAGTGTATATTTGGCCTTGTGTTTTCGAGTATTGTCCTGCTGAAAGGTGAATTTGTCTCCCAATGTCTGTTGGAAAGCAGACTGAACCAGGTTCTCTTATAACGCTTCGTATTCAAGACGTGAAGTTAATTTCTTTGAAGTATCTTAGGTTATGTCACGCCTGCTCCCGCTCCCCCTCTCTGGCACTCGAGGGCGTCAGGCGTCCCATCACTACGCACACCTGTCACCATCGTTATGCGCATCAGCGCTTCATGGGACTCACCTGCACTCTATTCCCTTATTGACTGTCTCCCCTATATCTGTCACTTTCTCAGTTTCTTCCCCTTTCAGCATTGATGTAATTGTGTTCCTCTTGTCCAGACGCTGGCCTTGTTTTGTTTCATGTCCGTTATTGATTAAATATTCACTCCCTGTACTTGCTTCCCGTCTCCCAGCATCTGTCCTTACAGTTTAATATTGTGGAGTAACTACAATGTTGATCCATCCTCAGTTTTCACCTTTCACAGTCATTATTCAACCATTATTCACTATTGGCCTCATGGTGAAATCCCTGAGTGGTTTCCGTCCTCTCCGGGAAACTGAGTTAGGAAGGACGCCTGTATCTTTGTAGTGACTGGGTGCATTGATACACCATCCAAATTGAAATTAATAACTTCACCATGCTCAAAGGGATATTGAATGTCTGTTTTTTTATTTTATTTTCACACATCAAAGCAATAGGAGCTCTTCTTTGGGAGGCATTGGAAAACCTCCCTAATCTTTGTAGTTGAATCTGTGTTTGAAATTCACAATTCAACTGAGGGGCCTTGAACATAATTGTATGTGTGGTGTACAGAGATGAGGTAGTCATTCAAAAATCCGGTTGAATACTATTATTGCACACAGAGTGAGTCCATGCATCTTATTTTGTGAGTTGTTAAGCAAGAATGTACTCCTGATCATATTTAGGCAGGACATAACAAAGGGGTTGAATACTTATTGACTTTTTTATTAGTTTTTTGAGAAATTGTTGGGGTATATTGTGTAGTCCAGTGACACACAATCTCACTTTGATCCATTATAATTTCAGGCTGTAACGCAACATGTGGAATACTTTCTGAAGACACTGTACTTTCCATGTATCTCAGTTTACTGTAATAAGAGCTAATGATATGAAACATATACTTCTGAACTGCAGGAATCCTTTGAGTTCTATATTATATTAAACAAGTATCAGTGGGTGTGAGAGTTAAACAAAGGTTGTGGGAAAGTGATGATGCAACAACTGAAGAGGAACTGTTAAAACCCCTTCATCATGACCTATTTAGTTGTTACAGAAACACTTTTCCCCCTTTGAGTTGAGGTCATCAGCACATTCTGTGTTCCTCTGACCTAGAAAAGAACCATATTATCAAGACAACCTACACGTAACAGCCCACATCCATGCACTTCAGTGAACGATGTCTAAGTCACACACACAAAGACACGGACACACACACAGACGTGACAATTAGATTGATCAGATAGGAGATTGAATTCCTCTTGGATTTCCCTGCTGTGTGTATTTACTACCCAAACAAAGTCACACCTGAAAGTTCCCCTTCAAAGTCGCCATGTATATTCCCCTGCTCAACAGGTTAGAGGACTTTTCCTCTGGTATAGAATGTTGACCATCAGTCAGAGCTGTAGAATTAGGAATTACAACAGAGCCCTGGGGTCATTATGTCATCATAGCTGTCATACGTCTTGTAAGAAAAGTTCTTGCTCATCCTCAGTGCAACACCCTGTGGTGAAATGAAAGTTCTATACTGGTTCTGAGGTGATTTTCTGGTTTGGTTGATATCTAACTCATCACATATTTTGGTATAAATATCACCACCCCAAATGTGCCCTTTCACAGCTTCATAGGACATAAACAGGGTCAGTTCCATGGTTTGACTCAATAGACTTTATCACTGTGGAGATAGAGGAGGCTGGTGAGAGGGGCTTTAGGAGGACAGGCTCATTGTAATGGCTGGAATGGAATCAATGGAAAAGAGTCAGACACGTTGTTTCAATGTGTTTGATGTGTTTGGTACCATTTCATGAATTCCATTTCAGCCATTAGAATGAGCCCGTCCTCCTATAGCTCCTTCCACCAGCCTCCTCTGTGTGGCGCACAATGCATTGTGTTTCCTCCTAGACCAACTGATAAATCTGATAACTGTACATACAGTATGTTCTATGATATGATCTGTGGTGGTTTCACTGATGTGGGTACATGGTTACACATACACACATAATCACAGCAAAGGTGTTAAAACCTCTAAAAGTCTAAGCCATTTGGGAGGTAGGAGGGTGTTCTACTAATCTAACATATGGAATTGTTTTAAGATGGTCACACCATGGATCATTTAGCTATTTGGACCCCTTTAGGTATCAAAAATAATTAATAAAATATTGCAATTTTCCTTTACTACTATAGCCAATAGAAAGCCATGAATAACACATTCATAAATAACAAAAAAGACAGTAAAAAAATGTATCATAATAAATAAGGTTTTGAAGTGTCTGTCCTATATCTGGGAGATATAAGAACACTCAGGAAATATTTTGTTTTTTGGGGGATACATATTTTTCCCCATATTTTTGTTGGCACAAAACTACCTCCATACGTCTACTCATTTGTATTGGTACCTTCAGACGAGTCCCGTGACACTTGTGGGGGTCGTAGAGCAAAACAGAGGACACCATCGTGTTCGAGGGAGTCAGTGTGGTATTAGTGGAGTATTCTTTTGTAGCCCAAACAGTTCAGACGCTACAGACAGAAGTTGACAAATCAGTGTTACCGACTTCAGACGAGACCCGTGGGGCTTCTGGGGGACGTAGAGCAAAACAGAGAACCGGAGAACCATTCGGACTCCACAGACGTTTTTGTGAGAAGACAGATTTTGGGGAATTCTCATGGTCTGACATCTTTCACTGCATATGTGGAAGGCCGACATACGTGGATGTGGTGGATTGAGATGCAGCCCATTCAAAAATCGGATATCTCTAGTTTAAACTGACGTATTTTGATGAGGATTTTTTTATTGTCACTTAGATTGATGAATGGGTGCGTAAACAGGCTATTAATTTGAGGCCACAGTTATTCTCTGTCTGAATCAAAATACAAAATACAAAGGTTCTCCCACATCCTTTGGTTATGAGGGTTAAAGGACATTATACTGTAGAATGTATATATTGTTCAATTGAGGTACAGTGGTTGGCATGAAATTCTCCCTACACTTGTATTTATAACTAGGTCATATAGGATCATAGGATAGAATATTGTTTCTTAATGGGGACCCAGAAGGGGTGCACTGTTCTGTTATTGCCGTAGCACTAGACACCTGATTCCACTAATCATTGGGAGTGTTCCTCTGCCCAGGCGTTGCTGATGCATGCTGGATCTTACAATGCCTGGATAGGTATTTTACGTATCAGCTAACCACATGTTATGTTATAGCAATCTGGTGCTCGACTGCACGGTCGATGACGTGCCACACAAACATTGGTCGATGCATGCGTTGTCTGAGCAGGGTTTTGATGATGAGGTAATTAGTGGAATCAGGTGAGTAGCGTTTGGGGCAAAACTAAACCCTTTGGGTCCCCAGAACCAGGATAAAGATATACTGAGATATAATATAAACAAAAACTCTCACTTATCATAATCCCAAAATGTATTTCTTAACCCAGGAGACTTCAACAAAGCTACAAGCATTTATGTACACTTATATTCTTACTTACAATATTTAGGACGACATTCTAGTGCATTTGAATCTCCTCAGAATAAATACTGTATATTAATAAACAAGTCATAGTTGTGTTCAAACAGTCTCCCTCTTATTGTGTTAAAGAATCTTGTTTCCCTTTTTTGCTCGTTGGGGAAAGTGATGGGGAAATTCTGCCGTGGAACTTTGGTTTTAAGGCGTGGATAGGAAAGCCCATTTTACCTCTCAGAGAATAAGTTTCTACCTGCACCAGGAGTATATATATAGCTCTGGTGAGGAGTAGGACCTCACACAGACACTGAATCTCTCTTTCTGAAGACAAGACAGCAGCTCATCACATCACTAACCACAGCACCACAGAAGAAGAGATGGCCCAGATCAGAGCCCCTGTTATTGTGCTGCTCGTGCTCCTGGCTGTGGGGCTGTTCACTACTGAGGCTTCTGCAGCTAAACAAGGTCAATAATCTGCTGTGAAAGTTGTGTCTTAGTCCGTCTGTGTTATTACTGGAACACTGAAATAAACTGTTGGACAATTAGAGTAATATTTAGTCTTCATCAAGATTCCTCTTTAATTGATGATTTGTTCATTTTTTACAGGACGTCGTAGAAGAGGCTGCTGTCAAAGCTATACTGGTGGGGAAATACCTTTTGGAGTTATCGTAGGCTATACCCTACAGAATGATTTTGAAATTTGCAGAATCCCTGCCATCATGTGAGTATCTTTGATGTGATTATTTAGTTTTGAATTGAGGTTCAGGATTCTTTAGAGAACTTTAAATGATTCAGCAAGAAAAATACATTATACTGTAATTATAGTTGAATAGAAATATGGGTTAACAATGCTGTAAAAACAGAGTGTTGAATATGGACTTACGGTTTTGTATGTGTCTCTTCCAGATTCCACACTAAAAAGGGGAAAGATTTGTGTGCAGACCCTTCCCAGAGCTCGGTGATCCAACATGTCAACCGACTGGGGTAAGAATGACTCTCATAAATAACATTACAACTGTTATACTATTTACACTTGAATATTAAAAGGGATTTAGAATATAGTTGTTTATTATGAATGGTACAAACAAAGTTGGTACTCCTGAATGTAGACACACTGAACCTGTTTCAGATTTGACAACAGATACAACTCTAAATTAGAGATATTGAAATATAAGAGTGGTCTTAACAACTGAAAATAATATGAATGTTTCTAATCTATTTCAGGGACAAGGCGGTTCACATCAGGAAATCACAGTCCTAATCCGATGATGGGTTCTGGATACAGATCAGCAGAACATGTGTATTTAACAGTCAGGAACTGAACATGTTAATAACCAGTGTACATCTCCCCTCCTGTTTCATCTGCTATCCATCTACCTATATCTTCTTAGTCCTATATTTTCTGGGCTGATTTTATATAAATAGATTTTGGAAATAAAAAATGTAGTTATAATATAACACTTTTTTTATGAGCAATAAAGTTACGATCTCATTGTAAGACTATCAGGAAACTAAATGTTTAAACTTTTTTTCATGAAAACATTTGTTACTTTTTGTCACTGTTACAATTTTTATCTTTAGTAAATGTATTATATTTTACTATAACCTGTTTGTATATGAAATAGGCTTTGTGATTGCAAAGTTTAATGGTTTGATCTCGTTTTATGGGCATCAGAAATTGCACACGTTGTAGCACTTTTGTTCATAAAAGTCTTGTATATGATCATATCATTGATCACATCTGAAGCTTTTAACTGTTACTTTAATATTTTATGTCAATAATAAATATATTTTCTAAAGAATTCTCATTTGTTGTGTGTGTTCATCTTGTGTGGTATGAGTGGTGAATGGAAGATGAACCTTGGACAGTACAATGGCAGACACTAACAGATGAAGCAGACAGAGACAAGATATTGAATAGTAACTGCGGAGGAGACTGCACCATGAGAGGTCACCAGTGGATGGATGTAATAACTGTGGAGGACACTACACCATGAGAGGTCACCAGTGGATGGATGTAGTAACTGTAGAGGACACTACACCATGAGAGGTCAGCAGTGGGTGGATGTAGTAACTGTAGAGGACACTACACCATGAGAGGTCACCAGTGGATGGATGTAGTAACTGTAGAGGACACTACACCATGAGAGGTCAGCAGGTAATTGATGTAGTAACTGTAGAGGACACTACACCATGAGAGGTCAGCATTGGATGGATGTAGTAACTGTAGAGGACACTACACCATGAGAGGTCACCAGTGGGTGGATGTAATAACTGTAGAGGACACTACACCATGAGAGGTCACCAGTGGGTGGATGTAGTAACTGTAGAGGACACTACACCATGAGAGGTCACCAGTGGGTGGATGTAGTAACTGTAGAGGACACTACACCATGAGAGGTCACCAGTGGATGGATGTAGTAACTGTAGAGGACACTACACCATGAGAGGTCACCAGTGGGGGGGATGTAGTAACTGTAGAGGACACTACACCATGAGAGGTCACCAGTGGATGGATGTAGTAACTGTAGAGGACACTACACCATGAGAGGTCAGCAGAGAGTGAATCACTCTCACAGTGTTTCTTATCTAAACACTCCTATTCCAAAGGACTTGTAGAGATGACATACAGTACATTCATTGTGGATGTGTCTGTGGTGTTTAAGCTCCAAGTTGTTATTTTTGGATTACATTGAAATCTACATGGACCTGGCCTTGATGGTTGTATACAACATACAATAACTTCTACCTGGCAAACAACAGGAGTTTCATACAACTGTTTCCTCTTGTTCCTTTTGAGCTTTTAGACAAGAGTTGATGTTGTGACAAATGCATATTCATTCAAAACAATCAGATATATGACTATTTACAAGAGTTATTCATATTCATCTGTAAAGGTAGCACAACCAAGAGGAACCATGACATCAGCACTGAGTCATCAATCAGTTTTAAATTCCCAAATTCCAAACTGTGCCACAACACACATTGTTGTCTCTGCTGTCAAAGCAGTGAAATTCCAGTTCTGGAAGTTGTCACTCTGCATTTGCAACCAAATTATTTTCACGTGAGAATTCAATAGTTCAACACATGAACAGTGATTAAGAAATCTAAATGTTTCAAATAGACGGGAAGTTGACAATAGATTATTAGTAGCACGTATTCATGCTTTGTTGTTGTGATTTCATTCATGTAATTCAGTCATTATTCTATTGTTACAGTCATCAAATATTCAAAAGCTGTAAGAGCCGACGCTGGAGATGAGAAGTAGGGCCCGGGAGTCAACATTTAATAGGAACAGACATGGAACAAGCAACAGCGTCAGCCCCGGGAAATATACGGACAGACAATAAACAATGCAGTAGGGAACAGAGATGGGGAACTGACAAATATAGGGGAGGTAATAAACAGGTGACTGAGTCCAGGTGAGTCCAAAACTACGCTGATGCACATGATGGGGAAAGTACCAGTACTGACGGTGGCAGGAGTGCGTAATGCTGGGGAGCCTGGCGCCTTCGAGCGCCAGGGAGGGGGAGCAGGCGTGACAAACAAAGTCACACCTGAAAGTTCCCCTTCAAAGTCGCCATTTGAAATTCCCTTGCTCAACAGGTTAGAGGACTGTTCTTCTGGTATAGAATGTTGACCATCAGTCAGAGCTGTAGAATTAGGAATTACAACTCAGAGCCCTGGGGTCATTATGTCATCATAGCTGTCATACGTCTTGTAAGAAAAGTTCTTGCTCATCCTCAGTGCAACACCCTGTGGTGAAATTAAAGTTCTATACTGGTTCTGAGGTGATTTTCTGGTTTGGTTGATATCTAACTCATCACATATTTTGGTATAAATATCACCACCCCAAATGTGCCCTTTCACAGCTTCATAGGACATAAACAGGGTCAGTTCCATGGTTTGACTCAATAGACTTTATCACTGTGGAGATAGAGGAGGCTGGTGAGAGGGGCTTTAGGAGGACAGGCTCATTGTAATGGCTGGAATGGAATCATTGGAAAAGAGTCAGACACGTTGTTTCCATGTGTTTGATGTGTTTGGTACCATTTCATGAATTCCATTTCAGCCATTAGAATGAGCCCGTCCTCCTATAGCTCCTTCCACCAGTCTCCTCTGTGTGGCGCACAATGCATTGTGTTTCCTCCTAGACCAACTGATAAATCTGATAACTGTACATACAGTATGTTCTATGATATGATCTGTGGTGGTTTCACTGATGTGGGTACATGATTACACATACACACATAATCACTGCAAAGGTGTTAAAACCTCTAAAAGTCTAAGCCATTTGGGAGGTAGGAGGGTGTTCTACTAATCTAACATATGGAATTGTTTTAAGATGGTTACCCAATGGATTAGTTAGCTATTTGATGTTGAATTTTAGGACCCCTTTAGGTATACAAAATAATTAATAAAATATTGCAATTTTCCTTTGCTACTATAGCCAATAGAAAGCCATGAATAACACATTCATAAATCACAAAAAAGACAGTATTTTTTTTAATCATAATCAATAAGGTTTTGAAGTGTCTGTCCTATATCTGGGAGATATAAAAACACTCAGGAAATATTTTGTTTTTTGGGGATACATATTTTTCCCCATATTTTTGTTGACACAAATCTACCTCCATACGTCTACTCATTTGTATTGGTACCTTCAGACGAGTCCCATGACACTTGTGGGGGTCGTAGAGCAAAACAGAGGACACCATCGTGTTCGAGAGAGTCAGTGTGGTATTCGTGAAGTATTCTTTTGTAGCCCAAACAGTTCAGAAGCTACAGACAGAAGTTAACAAATCAGTGTTACCGACTTCAGACGAGACCCGTGGGGCTTCTGGGGGACGTAGAGCAAAACAGAGATCCGGAGAACCATTCGGACTCTACAGACGTTTTTGTGAGAAGACAGATTTTGGGGAATTCTCATGATCTGACATCTTTCACTGCATATGTGGAAGGCCGACATACGTGGATGTGGTGGATTGAGATGCAAAAATCTGATATCTTTTACTTAAACTGATGTATTTTAATCGGAATTATTTTCTTGTCATTTAGATTGATGAATGGGTGCGTAAATAGACTATTAATTTGAGGCCACAGTTATTCTCTGTCTGAATCAAAATACAGAGGTTTTTATATGATTGGCACATCTCCCACATCCTTAGGTTATGAGGGTTAAAGGGCATTATACTGTAGAATTTATATATTGTTCAATTGAGGTACAGTGGTTGGCATGTAATTCACCCTACACTCCTTGTATTTATAACTAGGTCATATAGGATCATAGGATAGAATGTTGTTTCTTAATGGGGACCCAGAAGGGGTGCACTGTTCTGTTATTGCCGTAGCACTAGACACCTGATTCCACTAATCATTGGGAGTGTTCCTCTGCCCAGGCGTTGCTGATGCATGCTGGATCTTACAATGCCTGGATAGGTATTTTACGTATCAGCTAACCACATGTTATGTTATATCAATCTGGTGCTCGACTGCACGGTCGATGACGTGCCACACAAACATTGGTCGATGCATGCGTCGTCTGAGCAGGGTTTTGGTGATGAGGTAATTAGTGGAATCAGGTGAGTAGCGTTTGGGGCAAAACTAAACCCTTTGGGTCCCCGGAACCAGGATAAAGATATACTGAGATATAATATAAACAAAAACTCTCACTTACCATAATCCCAAAATGTATTTCTTAACCCAGGAGACTTCAACAAAGCTACAAGCATTTATGTACACTTATATTCTTACTTACAATATTTAGGACGACATTCTAGTGCATTTGAATCTCCTCAGAATAAATACTGTATATTAATAAACAAGTCATAGTTGTGTTCAAACAGTCTCCCTCTTATTGTGTTAAAGAATCTTGTTTCCCTTTTTTGCTCGTTGGGGAAAGTGATGGGGAAATTCTGCCGTGGAACTTTGGTTTTAAGGCGTGGATAGGAAAGCCCATTTTACCTCTCAGAGAATAAGTTTCTACCTGCACCAGGAGTATATATATAGCTCTGGTGAGGAGTAGGACCTCACACAGACACTGAATCTCTCTGTCTGAAGACAAGCAGCTCATCAAGACAAGCAGCTCATCATCACAGCAGCTCAACACATCACTAACCACAGCACCACAGAAGAAGAGATGGCCCAGATCAGAGCCCCTGTTATTGTGCTGCTCGTGCTCCTGGCTGTGGGGCTGTTTGCTGCCAAGGCTTCTGCAGCTAAACAAGGTCAATATTGGATGTGGAAGTTTTATCTTAGTCCGTCTGTCTGTCTGCCTGCCTCTTTCTCCCTCTCTCCTTGTTTTTTGCTAATTGTTTTTTTGAATTGCTATACAAGATAACAATTCTTGTCTTTTTGCTCAATAGGTTTTCCTACAGGCTGTTGTACACGTTACTCCCAGGGTAGGATAGACATTGGTCTCATCCGTGGCTTTTCCGTACAGACAGTGATGGACAACTGCAACATTGATGCTATCATGTGAGTGACGTTGGAAGGCCTAACAGTAGAACTGTGCTTAATAGGTCTGAGACAAATTGCAAGTAAAATGAAAAGATGAATTGTAATACATGTATTATTTCATTCATTTAAGTGTATCATTAAGTATAAAATAATTGTATAACAGAAGTAATACAACTTGATATTATTTGCATTGATTTATTTGCGAAGTGATATTGCATTGTGATATTATAGAGATGTAAGCCTATAAAGCACTGATGATTGACTGATGTTGTCTCTTCAACATGTTCTCTTCCAGTTTCCACACGGTCAGCGGGAGATTCCCATGTGTGGATCCCACCAAGGGCTGGGTTATGAAAGCTGTTCAAAAGCTGAGGTAAGAATTCATTCATATTTATTTGGGAAAAAATGATTTGGTTCCATGGAATTGAATTGTACTGACAGTGTGTGTAGGGTTTATCATAAGGATATTAGGTCAAACTATGGTTGTAAGAAATGGATGACATAACTTGATTTCTTCTCTACAGGGAGAGAGCGGAATGATTGAACAAGAGAAAGTCATAGGAATAGTTGTCATCACAAGGGGACGAAGACGTCGTGTTGCTATCTTCATTGACGGAGGAGAATGCAAACATGCTGGAACCCTGCTATCTCTACGTTTATCCAACTACCTGAGTTTTATCAGACATTTTTCTGTACTGAAAAGTATAATAAATGAAGAATATAAGCAACGGGGAGCACCTGGACACAGACCTTAGCCGTGGGACATTGGCCACATATGACAAACCCTGAGGAGCCTTATTGCTATTATATACTGGTTACCAACATAATTAGAGCAGTAAGAATATTAGTTATTGTCATACTGATAGTATACGCCAATCAGCATTCAGGGCTGGAACCACCCAGTTTTTTATTTTATATAACTTATTTGTATATGAAATGATCTCTGTGTTGGCAGAGTTTAATGGTATAATCTTGTTCTATGAGCATCAGAAATCGCACGTTTTAACCCTTTTATTCATAAAGGTATTGTGTATGATCAGATCATTGATCACATCTGTTACATTTAACAGTTACTGTTACATTTTATATCTATAATAAATCATTTATATTTTACTAAGAATTCTCACTTCTTTTGTGTATTCATCTTGTGTGGTATGAGTGGGGCTCCTGAGTGCCGCAGCGGTCTAAGATACTGCATCTCAGTGCTTGAGGTGTCACAACAGACACCCTGGTTTGAATCCAGGCTGTATCACAACCGGACATGATTGGGAGTCCCATAGGGCGGCGCACAATTGGCCCAGCATCGTCCAGGTTTGGCCGGTGTAGGCCGTCATTGTAAATAAGAATTTGTTCTTAACTGACTTGCCTAGTTAAATAAAGGTTACTTTTTTCTGGACAGCACAATGACAGATACTAATTGATGAAGCAGACAGACAGAGAAAATATTGAATAGTAACTGTGGAGGACACTACACCGTGAGAGGTCACCAGTGGGTGGATGTAATAACTGTAGAGGACACTACACCATGAGAGGTCACCAGTGGGTGGATGTAATAACTGTAGAGGACAATACACCATGAGAGGTCACCAGTGGATTGATGTAGTAACTGTAGAGGACACTACACCATGAGAGGTCACCAGTGGGTGGATGTAGTAACTGAAGAGGACACTACACCATGAGACGTCACCAGTGGATCGATGTAATAACTGTAGAGGACACTACACCATGAGAGGTCAGCAGTGGGTGGATGTAATAACTGTAGAGGACACTACACCATGAGAGGTCAGCAGTGGGTTAATGTAGTAACTGTAGAGGACACTACACCATGAGAGGTCACCAGTGGGTTAATGTAGTAACTGTAGAGGACACTACACCATGAGAGGTCACCAGTGGATGGATGTAGTAACTGTAGAGGACACTACACCATGAGAGGTCACCAGTGGATGGATGTAGTAACTGTAGAGGACACTACACCATGAGAGGTCACCAGTGGGTGGATGTAGTAACTGAAGAGGACACTACACCATGAGACGTCACCAGTGGATCGATGTAATAACTGTAGAGGACACTACACCATGAGAGGTCAGCAGTGGGTGGATGTAATAACTGTAGAGGACACTACACCATGAGAGGTCAGCAGTGGGTTAATGTAGTAACTGTAGAGGACACTACACCATGAGAGGTCACCAGTGGGTTAATGTAGTAACTGTAGAGGACACTACACCATGAGAGGTCACCAGTGGATGGATGTAGTAACTGTAGAGGACACTACACCATGAGAGGTCAGCAGTGGGTGGATGTAGTAACTGTAGAGGACACTACACCATGAGAGGTCAGCAGGTAATTGATGTAGTAACTGTAGAGGACACTACACCATGAGAGGTCACCAGTGGATGGATGTAGTAACTGTAGAGGACACTACACCATGAGAGGTCACCAGTGGGTGGATGTAGTAACTGTAGAGGACACTACACCATGAGAGGTCACCAGTGGGTGGATGTAGTAACTGTAGAGGACAATACACCATGAGAGGTCAGCAGAGAGTGAATCACTCTCACAGTGTTTCTTATCAAAACACTCCTATTCCAAAGGCCTTGTAGAGATGACATACAGTACATTCATTGTGGATTTGTCTGTGGTGTTTAAGCTCCAAGTTGTTATTTTTGGATTACATTGAAATCTACATGGACCTGGCCTTGATGGTTGTATACAACATACAATAACTTCTACCTGGCAAACAACAGGAGTTTCATACAACTGTTTCCTCTTGTTCCTTTTGAGCTTTTAGACAAGAGTTGATGTTGTGACAAATGCATATTCATTCAAAACAATCAGATATATGACTATTTACAAGAGTTATTCATATTCATCTGTAAAGGTAGCACAACCAAGAGGAACCATGACATTAGCACTGAGTCATCAATCAGTTTTAAATTCCCAAATTCCAAACTGTGCCACAACACACACTGTTGTCTCTGCTGTCAAAGCAGTGAAATTCCAGTTCTGGAAGTTGTCATTCTGCATTTGCAACCAAATTATTTTCACGTGAGAATTCAATAGTTCAACACATGAACAGTGTTAAGAAATCTAAATGTTTCAAATAGACGGGAAGTTGACAATAGATTATTAGTAGCACGTATTCATGCTTTGTTGTTGTGATTTCATTCATGTAATTCAGTCATTATTCTATTGTTACAGTCATCAAATATTCAAAAGCTGTAAGAGCCGACGCTGGAGATGAGAAGTAGGGCCCGGGAGTCAACATTTAATAGGAACAGACATGGAACAAGCAACAGCGTCAGCCCCGGGAAATATACGGACAGACAATAAACAATGCAGTAGGGAACAGAGATGGGGAACTGACAAATATAGGGGAGGTAATAAACAGGTGACTGAGTCCAGGTGAGTCCAATACTACGCTGATGCACATGATGGGGAAAGTACCAGTACTGACGGTGGCAGGAGTGCGTAATGCTGGGGAGCCTGGCGCCTTCGAGCGCCAGGGAGGGGGAGCAGGCGTGACAAACAAAGTCACACCTGAAAGTTCCCCTTCAAAGTCGCCATTTGAAATTCCCTTGCTCAACAGGTTAGAGGACTGTTCTTCTGGTATAGAATGTTGACCATCAGTCAGAGCTGTAGAATTAGGAATTACAACTCAGAGCCCTGGGGTCATTATGTCATCATAGCTGTCATACGTCTTGTAAGAAAAGTTCTTGCTCATCCTCAGTGCAACACCCTGTGGTGAAATTTAAGTTCTATACTGGTTCTGAGGTGATTTTCTGGTTTGGTTGATATCTAACTCATCACATATTTTGGTATAAATATCACCACCCCAAATGTGCCCTTTCACAGCTTCATAGGACATAAACAGGGTCAGTTCCATGGTTTGACTCAATAGACTTTATCACTGTGGAGATAGAGGAGGCTGGTGAGAGGGGCTTTAGGAGGACAGGCTCATTGTAATGGCTGGAATGGAATCAATGGAAAAGAGTCAGACACGTTGTTTCCATGTGTTTGATGTGTTTGGTACCATTTCATGAATTCCATTTCAGCCATTAGAATGAGCCCGTCCTCCTATAGCTCCTTCCACCAGCCTCCTCTGTGTGGCGCACAATGCATTGTGTTTCCTCCTAGACCAACTGATAAATCTGATAACTGTACATACAGTATGTTCTATGATATGATCTGTGGTGGTTTCACTGATGTGGGTACATGGTTACACATACACACATAATCACAGCAAAGGTGTTATAACCTCTAAAAGTCTAAGCCATTTGGGAGGTAGGAGGGTGTTCTACTAATCTAACATATGGAATTGTTTTAAGATGGTTACCCAATGGATTAGTTAGCTATTTGATGTTGAATTTTAGGACCCCTTTAGGTATACAAAATAATTCATAAAATATTGCAATTTTCCTTTGCTACTATAGCCAATAGAAAGCCATGAATAACACATTCATAAATCACAAAAAAGACAGTATTTTTTTTAATCATAATCAATAAGGTTTTGAAGTGTCTGTCCTATATCTGGGAGATATAAAAACACTCAGGAAATATTTTGTTTTTTGGGGATACATATTTTTCCCCATATTTTTGTTGACACAAATCTACCTCCATACGTCTACTCATTTGTATTGGTACCTTCAGACGAGTCCCATGACACTTGTGGGGGTCGTAGAGCAAAACAGAGGACACCATCGTGTTCGAGAGAGTCAGTGTGGTATTAGTGAAGTATTCTTTTGTAGCCCAAACAGTTCAGAAGCTACAGACAGAAGTTAACAAATCAGTGTTACCGACTTCAGACGAGACCCGTGGGGCTTCTGGGGGACGTAGAGCAAAACAGAGATCCGGAGAACCATTCGGACTCTACAGACGTTTTTGTGAGAAGACAGATTTTGGGGAATTCTCATGGTCTGACATCTTTCACTGCATATGTGGAAGGCCGACATACGTGGATGTGGTGGATTGAGATGCAAAAATCTGATATCTTTTACTTAAACTGATGTATTTTGATCAGAATTATTTTCTTGTCATTTAGATTGATGAATGGGTGCGTAAATAGACTATTAATTTGAGGCCACAGTTGTTCTCTGTCTGAATCAAAATACAGAGGTTTTTATATGATTGGCACATCTCCCACATCCTTAGGTTATGAGGGTTAAAGGGCATTATACTGTAGAATTTATATATTGTTCAATTGAGGTACAGTGGTTGGCATGAAATTCTCCCTACACTTGTATTTATAACTAGGTCATATAGGATCATAGGATAGAATGTTGTTTCTTAATGGGGACCCAGAAGGGGTGCACTGTTCTGTTATTGCCGTAGCACTAGACACCTGATTCCACTAATCATTGGGAGTGTTCCTCTGCAAAGGCGTTGCTGATGCATGCTGGATCTTACAATGCCTGGATAGGTATTTTACGTATCAGCTAACCACATGTTATGTTATAGCAATCTGGTGCTCGACTGCACGGTCGATGACGTGCCACACAAACATTGGTCGATGCATGTGTCGTCTGAGCAGGGTTTTGATAATGAGGTAATTAGTGGAATCAGGTGAGTAGCGTTTGGGGCACAACTAAACCCTTTGGGTCCCCAGAACCAGGATAAAGATATACTGAGATATAATATAAACACAATCTATCACTTACCATAATCCCAAAATGTATTTCTTAACCCAGGAGACTTCAACAAAGCTACAAGCATTTATGTACACTTATATTCTTACTTACAATATTTAGGACGACATTCTAGTGCATTTGAATCTCCTCAGAATAAATACTGTATATTAATAAACAAGTCATAGTTGTGTTCAAACAGTCTCCCTCTTATTGTGTTAAAGAATCTTGTTTCCCTTTTTTGCTCGTTGGGGAAAGTGATGGGGAAATTCTGCCGTGGAACTTTGGTTTTAAGGCGTGGATAGGAAAGCCCATTTTACCTCTCAGAGAATAAGTTTCTACCTGCACCAGGAGTATATATATAGCTCTGGTGAGGAGTAGGACCTCACACAGACACTGAATCTCTCTGTCTGAAGACAAGCAGCTCATCAAGACAAGCAGCTCATCATCACAGCAGCTCAACACATCACTAACCACAGCACCACAGAAGAAGAGATGGCCCAGATCAGAGCCCCTGTTATTGTGCTGCTCGTGCTCCTGGCTGTGGGGCTGTTTGCTGCCAAGGCTTCTGCAGCTAAACAAGGTCAATATTGGATGTGGAAGTTTTATCTTAGTCCGTCTGTCTGTCTGCCTGCCTCTTTCTCCCTCTCTCCTTGTTTTTTGCTAATTGTTTTTTTGAATTGCTATACAAGATAACAATTCTTGTCTTTTTGCTCAATAGGTTTTCCTACAGGCTGTTGTACACGTTACTCCCAGGGTAGGATAGACATTGGTCTCATCCGTGGCTTTTCCGTACAGACAGTGATGGACAACTGCAACATTGATGCTATCATGTGAGTGACGTTGGAAGGCCTAACAGTAGAACTGTGCTTAATAGGTCTGAGACAAATTGCAAGTAAAATGAAAAGATGAATTGTAATACATGTATTATTTCATTCATTTAAGTGTATCATTAAGTATAAAATAATTGTATAACAGAAGTAATACAACTTGATATTATTTGCATTGATTTATTTGCGAAGTGATATTGCATTGTGATATTATAGAGATGTAAGCCTATAAAGCACTGATGATTGACTGATGTTGTCTCTTCAACATGTTCTCTTCCAGTTTCCACACGGTCAGCGGGAGATTCCCATGTGTGGATCCCACCAAGGGCTGGGTTATGAAAGCTGTTCAAAAGCTGAGGTAAGAATTCATTCATATTTATTTGGGAAAAAATGATTTGGTTCCATGGAATTGAATTGTACTGACAGTGTGTGTAGGGTTTATCATAAGGATATTAGGTCAAACTATGGTTGTAAGAAATGGATGACATAACTTGATTTCTTCTCTACAGGGAGAGAGCGGAACGATTGAACAAGAGAAAGTCATAGGAATAGTTGTCATCACAAGGGGACGAAGACGTCGTGTTGCTATCTTCATTGACGGAGGATAATGCAAACATGCTGGAACCCTGATATCTCTACGTTTATCCAACTACCTGAGTTTTATCAGACATTTTTCTGTACTGAAAAGTATAATAAATGAAGAATATAAGCAACGGGGAGCACCTGGACACAGCCCTTAGCCGTGGGACATTGGCCACATATGACAAACCCTGAGGAGCCTTATTGCTATTATATACTGGTTACCAACATAATTAGAGCAGTAAGAATATACAGAATATACCGATAGTATACGATCTGACATACAACAGCTGTCAGCCAATCAGCATTCAGGGCTGGAACCACCCAGTTTTTGATTTTATATAACCTATTTGTATATGAAATGATCTCTGTGTTGGCAGAGTTTAATGGTATAATCTTGTTCTATGAGCATCAGAAATTGCACGTTTTAACCCTTTTATTCATAAAGGTATTGTGTATGATCAGATCATTGATCACATCTGTTACATTTAACAGTTACTGTTACATTTTATATCTATAATAAATCATTTATATTTTACTAAAAATTCTCACTTCTTTTGTGTATTCATCTTGTGTGGTATGAGTGGGGCTCCTGAGTGCCGCAGCGGTCTAAGATACTGCATCTCAGTGCTTGAGGCGTCACAACAGACACCCTGGTTTGAATCCAGGCTGTATCACAACCGGACATGATTGGGAGTCCCATAGGGCGGCGCACAATTGGCCCAGCATCGTCCAGGTTTGGCCGGTGTAGGCCGTCATTGTAAATAAGAATTTGTTCTTAACTGACTTGCCTAGTTAAATAAAGGTTACTTTTTCTGGACAGCACAATGACAGATACTAACTGATGAAGCAGACAGACAGAGAAAATATTGAATAGTAACTGTGGAGGACAATACATTATGAGAGGTCACCAGTGGGTGGATGTAATAACTGAAGAGGACACTACACCATGAGAGGTCACCAGTGGATGGATGTAGTAACTGTAGAGGACACTACACCATGAGAGGTCACCAGTGGATTGATGTAGTAACTGTAGAGGACACTACACCATGAGAGGTCAGCAGTGGGTGGATGTAGTAACTGTAGAGGACACTACACCATGAGAGGTCACCAGTGGGTGGATGTAATAACTGTAGAGGACACTACACCATTAGAGGTCACCAGTGGGTGGATGTAGTAACTGTAGAGGACACTACACCATGAGAGGTCACCAGTGGATTGATGTAGTAACTGTAGAGGACACTACACCATGAGAGGTCACCAGTGGATGGATGTAGTAACTGTAGAGGACACTACACCATGAGAGGTCACCAGTGGGTGGATGTAGTAACTGTAGAGGACACTACACCATGAGAGGTCAGCAGTGGATGGATGTAGTAACTGTAGAGGACACTACACCATGAGAGGTCACCAGTGGGTGGATGTAGTAACTGTAGAGGACACTACACCATGAGAGGTCACCAGTGGGTGGATGTAGTAACTGTAGAGGACACTACACCATGAGAGGTCACCAGTGGATGGATGTAGTAACTGTAGAGGACACTACACCATGAGAGGTCACCAGAGGGTGGATGTAGTAACTGTAGAGGACACTACACCATGAGAGGTCACCAGTGGATGGATGTAGTAACTGTAGAGGACACTACACCATGAGAGGTCAGCAGTGGGTGGAACACTCACAGCGCTTCTTCTAAAAACACTTCTATTCAAAAGCCTTGTGTTGCATACATTGCATTCACTTTGTATCAGTTAAATATACAACTATGGGACTACATTTTTAGATTACATTGACATTTACATTGATCTGGCTTTGATGGTTGTATATTAGTTCTACCTGGCCAACTACAGGATGATGGGCACCATCAAAGTACAGTTTCTTCCTGTTTGTGGAATTTTTTTCTTGTAAATTACTGATCATTCTCTTGATCCTAGGCCAGAGTTGCCAGTAAGCATGTTGTTATAAATGCATAAGAAATTCTAAGTTAAATTAATTTTGATATGGTGTCATGAATAGCTATCTAAAGATTGCAAAAACAAAGATCAGCAAATGACAAAAAGCATTGAGATATCAATCACTGGTTCATTCTCAAATGTACAACTGTCACCAACAAACATCTCTATTGTCTTGTATCTCTCTTACGGAATCAGTGAAAATCCAGTTCTGGAAATGTTCTCATTCCATTGCTCGTGACCTGTAAATGAATGAATGTAAAGAGGATGTAGTGAAAGTCCTATGACATCAGAAGGAGGAAGTCAACAGAACATCTTGTTTTGAGGAAGTAATCATACAGGTTCTGTACGTCAACAGTTACAATCACAGCAGTAAAATGCTGACTCAAATATGCAGGGCAATGGAATTCCCTCACTAAATATCTTGCTTGTTTTGTCATGATTATGAGGTACAAAGGTATTTACGTTTTATTTTGAGAGGAGAGCTATGCTTGAGGGAGACGAGAGTGGACACTGGAAAGAAATAGACAGTAAGAATGATTATCTCGTTGTCTATACTGACTGCCAAGACTTTTCAAGTGGATATACATTTCTCTGCCATTTTGATTTATCACCACATTAAGTATTGAAATAACACCAGACCACCGCAGGACTGTGCTGGCAATTTCTGTAATACAGGACATCAACACTAGATGGTAGTCTAGTACCATTGCGTTAGCCTTGACAGGTTGGATTCGGTACTACCCCTAAGCAGTGCTTGACTTGGACTGAAATAGGTGCCCATACTCATTTTGGGTGCCAGTACTGTTTATATTTAGGTGCAGGAACTCAATATTACAGGAACACAATACTACAGGAACACAATACTACAGGAACACAATACTACAGGAACACAATACTACAGGAACACATTACTACAGGAACGCACTACTACAGGAACGCAATACTACAGGAACGCAATACTATAGGAACACAATATTACAGGACACAATACTTTTGAGCTAATATTACATCAGAGGTGCAGGAACTGAAACAGTAGAACATTTGAGGAACACTGCCCCTCAGACATTTTTTGTACTAAGTACCAACTTTACAAAATGGACCGTGTTATATTCATGCCCTGCTTTCCTCCTAGCTGTCCCCAATGTTAGAAAATATGTGGACGGTTCTGGACGAAGGATCAGTCTGGTAAATATGGACCTGCTCAACCCATTGGCTCCAAATCACTTCCTCCAACTATGTTCACATCTTGATGCCTGGCTGGTGCCTAATTCGGTGACAGCCAAGGAGTTTGGACAATATTGCAACCTTTTCAAACCAGATCATTTCGTATTTGGCTGTAAATAACAGTAAAGAATTGGAGAGGGGCCTAACTACACTAGCCCCCATGTATTTAGAGAGGCACCAGCTCAACAGTGGACAATCACATGAATCTATCTACCGCATAGAAATATAATGAATAGAACCTTCTTGGAAGTTCTAACCCTGACAATTTGACTGGTAACCTCATGGGTACACTCACGATGGTTACCTAGTATTGTGATGAAATAATTTCCTCTTAGCTGATGCTGGATTGTCATGGTATTGTAAAATGTTCATTCAAAATATTCAACAAGGGAAATAGCTAACGTATTCCATTTGTTTTGTGTTAGCCGCGTTAGTGAACAGTCTGTGAAGGTAGTGTGCGGCGAACGGAAGTGTCTGTTTTGGGTCTAAAATGCCGCAAAAAAATAATCAAGTGGCCATGTAGACTTTAGTAAGAATAGCTAGGTCATTTTCAGTTTGAATTTTGTTGCTAAAAAGCCACAGTAATCCTTACAAAAAGTAGCTGTTTGATGTTTCACCATAACACTTTGGAATGTTCATTCAAATCGTTCAACTGAAGTTGTTACTCTGGTAACATGTTCGACGCAAACAGAAACCTTCTTGAACTCGCCTCTGATGTGTCTCATGCAATGGAATGTATTTTTTGGAATGTCAGTTGAGTTAACAAATCATAGCACAGATTGAAGGGTACCATTCCTGCTTTTATTCTAGGTCGAAAATATACAGGCTAAGACAGAGTTGTCACAAATCTGGGATCAGCGTCATTTCTAATTACCAGTGCAACTGCTATACTAGCATAGCTGGTCCCATTGTTACAAAGAGTTATGGGATATTAGAATCCCGTTGTGTTAACCTTCATCATCTTCAACCTAGCTTTTACTTCCTGGCATGGGTAAACTCAAAATGGCTGCCAGTCCACCCATTATGAAATCCTTGACTTGAATGGAGATGCCCTTTCTATTCATTATATTTCTATGATCCACCCACACACAGCCATTATTACATCATAATCATCACCTGTGGTCCGTTTCTGCACAACTGAACAGAGTGCTTCTCAATGAATAATACAGGGTACAGGGGGGAGAGGGATGGGGACAGAGAGAGAGAGAGAAAGAGAGAGAGAGAGAGAGAGAGAGAGAGAGAGAGAGAGAGAGAGAGAGAGAGAGAGAGAGAGAGAGAGAGAGAGAGAGAGAGAGAGAGAGAAAGAGAGAGATTATTCCCTGCTGGGACAAAGGACACATACATTCCTAAGTACCCATCATGCTGAAAGAGCAGTCACCAGTCTCTATGATGCTGACTGAAGTGCAGTCTACTTTACAGTTTCGTTTTGGGTTTATGGAACACGTTTATGGGAGTATTGGGATTGATGTGGAGGTTTATAGAGCTATTGGATCAAGGAATTGTTTATTACTGTACAGGTTGTTGTTCTGCTAGGAAACACTACATGTGTTGAAGGACTGAGAATCAACCACATATGTTTGGATCTCATTGAACTTTATTATAATAAAATACACATCACACCAAACATCAAACTTACAGCTGAGTTCTTCCAATGTGTGTTCACATTGTGTGTGTGTGCGTGTGTGTGTGTGTGTGTGTATGAGTCAATATGTCTAAGGATAATGAAAAGGGGAGGAAAGCAGTATGAATGCACACCCAAGACAGCCTGACTGAAGGTAAGGTTAAAGGCTGAGTTTCCGGCAATAATAACTCACGCACAGACAGCCAGACAGTGTCACACACATACACACCAAGCCAGACATTCGCTATCACTGCCCAAACACAGATAATGAGGCAGGGTTTGAGAGACCAGATTCCCAGTCACAGAGTTGGCTGTCTATCAGTGTATCAGTGTATCAGTGTATCAGTATATTAGTCTATCAGTGTATCAGTGTATCAGTCCATCAGTCTATCAGTGTATCAGTGTATCAGTGTATCAGTGTATCAGTATATTAGTCTATCAGTGTATCAGTGTATCAGTATATTAGTCTATCAGTGTATCAGTGTATCAGTCTATCAGTCTATCAGTGTATCAGTGTATCAGTGTATCAGTCTATCAGTCTATCAGTGTATCAGTGTATCAGTCCATCAGTCTATCAGTGTATCAGTGGTTTTTAACTTGTCATACTGTGTTATGCCAGAAAGAGTAGCTGCTGCTTGTGCAAAAGCTAATGTGGATTCTAATTAACTAATCAACACATTTGGAAGGTGGATTGAGAGGGCTAAATTCAATATATTTTTGCACACACCCCTTCTTCCCTCTATCTCTCTTGTTCTCTTTCTCACACACAAACACATAAACACGCACGCACACACACAAATACACACACACAGGAAGGGAGCAGAACACAACTCCAGCTGAGGATGCGGCAGGAAGCAGCTTTACTAAGGGCCATTTGAGCCGCTCAGCACACCGAGCTAACACAGCACACATACACACACATACACACACACACACACACCGAGCTAACACAGCACACATACACACACATACACACACACACACACACCGAGCTAACACAGCACACATACACACACATACACACACACACACACACACACACACACACACACACACACACACACACTGAGCTAACACAGCACACATACATACACACACACACCAGGCTAACACAGCCCACTGTATAATTACACAGGCATAAAAAGAGAGGGATGGAACAGCTAAAGGAGAAGAGACTCCAGATGATTACACATTGACTCGGCTTCCTTCCCCCTCGCCGCACACACAACCTCCAATTAGAGGAGGGGAAGATGAAGATGAGGGAGCAGTCGCAGACGAAGACTCTATTTACGTCTTTCTCTTGCTCCCCTGAAGACATCCAGAGTCAGGGAGAGAGGGAATAGAGGGAGAGAGAGAACATGGTGCATCCTGCCGAGATATTAAATCCGATGTCAGTCTGGGACACAGTTGCACTCATTGTTCAGTGAGCTTTTCCACAAAGTCCAACCCAGCGACAGCAATGAATGTTTATTGTGACCTTTGAAGTGGAGGGGCCTTTGGAGGGACCAGGGTAGCAGAGATGGGGGATGGGGGGGGGGGGTATGTTTGTATGTTCGTGTAGTCAAAGAAGGAAAGACAGCTGGTAGCCACGTGTGGTAGCCACTTCTATCCAGCAGGTATTCACCCATCAACATTATAACCTTCTCTTCAACTCTATTGTGTCTTGGTCAGGGCAGGCCGCGGGGCACAGTCAACGGTCGATGGTTTTTATGTGATTCATACCAAACTCACCGACAGCGTTGAATGTTCACCGAGGTGAGCAGGACCACAGGACTGCAGTGAAAGGGTGAGCCTGACAGCGCTGACAGATGTGCTTACTGAGGGCTGGGCTGAGGGGAGGCGAAGGGACAGGAGAGAAGGGGGGCAAGAGGCAGACAGGAAGGAGACAGGACAGGAGGGGACATGTGGGACAGTACAGGAGGGAGACAGGAGGGGACAGTACAGCAGGGGCCAGGACAGGTCAGGAGGGAGATAGAAGGGGACAAGACATGAGAGAGACAGGAGGGGACAGGACAGGAGGGAGACAGGACAGGAAGGAGACAGGACAGGAGGGAGACAGCAAGGGAGAGGACAGGAGGGAGACAATAGGGGAGGGGACAGGACAGGAGAGAGACAGGACAGGAAGGAGACAGGACAGGAGGAAGACAGCAAGGGAGAGGACAGGAGGGAGACAATAGGGGAGGGGACAGGACAGGAGCGAGACAGGACAGGAAGGAGACAGGACAGGAGGGAGACAATAGGGGAGGGGACAGGACAGGAGAGAGACAGGACAGGAAGGAGACAGGACAGGAGGGAGACAGCAAGGGAGATGACAGGAGGGAGACAGGAGGGTACAGGAAAGGAAGGGACAGCAAGGGAGAGGACAGGGGGAGACAGGAAGGGACAGGACAGGAGGGAGACAGGACAGGAAGGAGACAGGACAGGAGAGAGACAGCAAGGGAGAGGACAGGAGAGAGACAGGAGGGGACAGGAAAGGAAGGGACAGCAAGGGAGAGGACAGGGGGGAGACAGGAGGGGACAGGACAGGAAGGGACAGCAGGGGACAGGAGGGAACAGCAGGAGACAGGACACACATAAATGTAAAAACCACGCAGGGCTCTATTCAATTAGAGCTTCAAGAGCCCACTTCAATACAACCCCATTACCTGGTTTCTGTGACACAGCAATATAAAATAGCATTCATCCGCACCAGAGTGAGTGAGGAACATAGAGAATGAAATGCTTTCTCTCGTTGTTTGTTGGCAAAACAGGCTAGCAACAAGTCAATGATGTTTACAGCACATCTAGCACAACCTTATAACCAAACATAAAGCTGAGGGGTAAGAAGGCAGGATCCGAGGTGTCTGGTCACCGACTGTTGAACAGCCCCTTAAATACAGCAGCAGAGGGTTAGTAGTGTTGCATCACAGTGAACAAATGCAGATTTAATGTATATACTGTACACTCATTCGTATACATTCATACAGATACAGGCGGGGTTTGAATCGTCTGCATTGATAATTGTTGTGAAGGTGTCTGATGGTGTGTAGACAGTGTGAGACATTCACTGCTGTGTGTGTTGTCTCAGGGGGTTGGGAAGAAGCAAAATGTATTCCCCTTCTCCACCAATGGACAATAACATTCTATTGTTGGACTATTCTATTCTACTGCCTGCACCTCTGGACACCCTGTGTAAATTGAACTCTGGAGTTAGAATGATATTGTTGGAACCATTTTTCCGCCAGTCACAGTGCTTATAGATTTGCTGCATGGTGAACAATACGACGGACTCACACTGTGCTGTCCCTGCAGTGAGACTGAGCTAGACTGTGTGTGTGTTTGGTCTCCCCCTCCCTTCGCGACTGAACGCTTCCATTGTCATTGGCAGGTCATTGCTCGGTGGACAAACGACCCCTGCCAACCTCCTGGCCAGCAAGACGAACCGAGGCTGACGTCATGATGCTACATGCTAATGTGCTCATTCATCAATCTCTTTCAAAGACTTAGAGTTGACGTCATGGTGGGTGCTAGCCTAGCGTGCCCACTGCTCTGGGAAACTAATTTACTGGCAGACTAACGTCATGCTAACATGCTAGTAACTTTACCACAATGGAAGCCTGATGGACTGCATGCTAATAGACTAACAGTCTTGTTACCACACTTCACAACCTGGAGCATACGTCGTGATAGGACGCTACCGCTCCAACAATGCCTTCTGGACTAACATGCTAATACGGTGATCATTCTTCCCATAGTATCTTCATTTTAGAGCAGACTCCTTGTAGACACCCCATTCACTGACTATTACATATATATAAAAGGGCAGGATCAAGGCCTTATAATTAGACATAATAATCCATATTAGCGCACCCCCTTCTCAATCACACACACACACACACACACACACACACACACACACACACACACACACACACACACACACACACACACACACACACACACACACACACACACACACACACACACACACACACACACACACCCATTGCCCCCCGTTGAGACCTGAAATAAGAAACAGACACAGGGTGGGGGAGAGAAACGGTTTCTCCATGGCAACCTCAGTGTCAGCCAGGCATTTCTTAATTCCCCCGTTCAATGTCGCGCCCTCAGAGGCGGAGGGGGGACCCCTGTTCTACAGCTGAACATTGCCATTGTGTTGGAGGGGATTGTGTGTGTGTCTGTGTGTGTGTCAAGGGGGGTGATCATAGCTAACCCCTCCTGAATGAGGAGACAAGCTGCAGGCATACGAGTCAC
>NC_074681.1:11551863-11659363 GCF_029448725.1 Salvelinus fontinalis | reverse complement strand
TTCATTTCACAGCAGACAGACCCGCTCCTGTCTTCTGGTTTCCCCCTCTACTCCAGCAGGAAGCGAGGACCCAAGTTTATTTTTGAATCTTCCACAAAGAATGCCTGTCATTTCCTGCCGTTCCTGCTTCCATATGCAACCCCCAGTTTCTTTTGGAACAATGGGAGAGATTCCAAAACTTCCAAAAGGAATTTTCCCCAATGGTAACATTATGGTATATACTCTGATTCCATAATGCATTAAAATAGTCAATACTGACAGGGTTTGTAGCTGGCCCATTTTAATTCAGACATTTCCTCAGAGATGCTTGTCTGGTAACTTTAAAGACAGCACGAGGAGAGTAAAGTACAGCATTATTAAAATGAATGAGTATCCTGCGGAGATGATGATGGTAAAGACAGTAACACAGGCCTGCCTTGAATCTCCATGTCCTAACCAATCAGCAGCTCTATGTTCCTTTATTTCACAAGCTGCACATTGGTGGCTCAAGTTTGCTGTGAAAATAACTCTCTACCATTCCACCATTTTGCCTCTACTGCATTCCCGCTATCTGTTTTTGATGAATTAACCAGACTTGTCGTGTCCATCAGTTCATTCAGTGTTATAGAGTTCACCATAAGGTGTCAAGGGGAATGAAAGGTGACTCTCACACACTGCATCAGTTTTAGAGAGCAGATGCTTTTAGACACAACTCAGCCACTCGGATTCCACCAGGTGAGAGGTGAGAGGGCCTGTGGGGTCGGTGAGGTGAGAGGGCCTGTGGGGTCGGTGAGGTGAGAGGGCCTGTGGGGTCGGTGAGGTGAGAGGGCCTGTGGGGTCGGTGAGGTGAGAGGGCCTGTGGGGTCGGTGAGGTGAGAGGGCCTGTGGGGTCGGTGAGGTGAGAGGGCCTGTGGGGTCGGTGAGGTGAGAGGGCCTGTGGGGTCGGTGAGGTGAAAGGGTCTGTGGGGTCGGTGAGTTGAGAGGGTCTGTGGGGTCGGTGAGGTGAGAAGGCCTGTGGGGTCGGGTGAGGTGAGAGGGTCTGTGGGGTCGGTGAGGTGAGAGGGTCTGTGGGGTCGGTGAGTTGAGAGGGTCTGTGGGGTTGGTGAGGTGAGTGGGTCTGTGGGGTCGGTGAGGTGAGAGGGTCTGTGGGGTTGGTGAGGTGAGTGGGTCTGTGGGGTCGGTGAGGTGAGAGGGTCTGTGGGGTTGGTGAGGTGAGAGGGCCTGTGGGGTCGGTGAGGTGAGAGGGCCTGTGGGGTCGGTGAGGTGAGAGGGCCTGTGGGGTCGGTGAGGTGAGAGGGCCTGTGGGGTCGGTGAGGTGAGAGGGCCTGTGGGGTCGGTGAGGTGAGAGGGACTGTGGGGTCGGTGAGGTGAGAGGGCCTGTGGGGTCGGGTGAGGTGAGAGGGCCTGTGGGGTCGGTGAGGTGAGAGGGCCTGTGGGGTCGGTGAGGTGAGAAGGCCTGTGGGGTCGGTGAGGTGAAAGGGTCTGTGGGGTCGGTGAGTTGAGAGGGTCTGTGGGGTCGGTGAGGTGAGAAGGCCTGTGGGGTCGGGTGAGGTGAGAGGGACTGTGGGGTTGGTGAGGTGAGAAGGCCTGTGGGGTCGGGTGAGGTGAGAGGGTCTGTGGGGTCGGTGAGGTGAGAAGGCCTGTGGGGTCGGGTGAGGTGAGAGGGTCTGTGGGGTCGGTGAGGTGAGAAGGCCTGTGGGGTCGGGTGAGGTGAGAGGGTCTGTGGGGTCGGTGAGGTGAGAGGGTCTGTGGGGTCGGTGAGTTGAGAGGGTCTGTGGGGTTGGTGAGGTGAGTGGGTCTGTGGGGTCGGTGAGGTGAGAGGGTCTGTGGGGTTGGTGAGGTGAGTGGGTCTGTGGGGTCGGTGAGGTGAGAGGGGTGAGGTGAGAGGGTTTGTGGGGTCGGTGAGGTGAGAGGGTTTGTGGGGTCGGTGAGGTGAGAGGGTCTGTGGGGTTGGTGAGGTGAGAGGTGAGGAGGTGCGTGTGTGGGGGGGGGGGTATATGGGTGGGGGAGTTACCTTTAACCTCCTTATGATGGGTCACCAGGCCCTGGGGAAAAGCCAGGTCTTACCTGTTATATGGATCGTCTGTCAAATCAATTTAGGAGGCTCTCACACGCATAGAGTTTGAAAGTGAGTAACTGACTTCATCTTTCAGTTATGTGAGATATTCCATTTTCATACTGACCTTGACAGCTTTACAACAAAGGGTCAAAGGGACCAAATGTCAAAGGTTAAATGCCACAATATAACCAATCCGCTCCTGGGAACCGGAGTGATGACACAGGAGGGACACCTGGCTAGCTGCAGGGATAGACCTGAAAGTGACCTCAGTCCATTGGCTAAACAAGAGGTACGAGTTCAGAAGTGATATTCTGAGGAGAAGGCTAAAGCCCAGGGCACAGTGCAGAGCTTCTTCCATTACCTCATTCATTTAACCCTTGACCCCCCATTAAACATTCCAACTACTATTAGTCATGTTAGGCCTCAGATAGAGAGGGTTGTGCAGTTATAAAATAAGAATAAGAATTTGATAGATTCATTCCGTGGTTGACTTTTATACAATAGTTATAGCATCGATCTCTGGACCTGAAAGTGACCTCAGTCCATTGGCTAAACAAGAGGTATAAGTTCAGAAGTGATATTCTGAGGAGAAGGCTAAAGCCCAGGGCACAGTGCAGAGCTTCTTCCATTACCTCATTCATTTAACCCTTAACCCCCCATTAAACATTCCAACTACTATTAGTCATGTTAGGCCTCAGATAGAGAGGGTTGTGCAGTTATAAAATAAGAATAATAATTTGATAGATTCATTCCATGGTTGACTTTTATACAATAGTTATAGCATCGATCTCTGGTACTGAAATATCTTCTTTTTTTAAACTCTCCCTGTTTCACTCTAGAGGGATGGTGCAAATACATAAAGGACGAGACCAGCTCATTGCCTCTGACTGCTTCAATGCTGGAGGTAGAGACGAGTACAGTACATTACTCTCCATGGAGCTTCCTGTTGTTTTTCTATCTCATCCAGATGACAGGTGACTAGGCCACAGTGGATGACAAATTTGATCTTATGTTTAAATGATTTGGTTTGGGGTAGAAAGCCCAACGAGGAGGAAGTGTGTGTTTCATATCCTTCCTCTTCCCGTGGACAGACGCAGTGGCACGTGGGGTAAAGAGGGGGATGTCTTCAATAATGCGATCATGTGCTGGTGAAGCAATTGATGACTAGCATGAGCACGTTAGCAAATTAAAAATGCACTGAAAGTATATAAGGCTTCATGAAATTTATGACCAAAATGTTTTATGTTTTTCAAGATATAATTAATGAATATATGTAGTTCAGTTGTTTTGATGTGATTCCAAAAATAAATAGATGACAGTGATCCGGATAAGGATGTCATTTTCCTACAAATAAAAGGGTTTATATTCATTCTGAATATTCATTGACAGTTTGATGGACTGTCTCAGCCTGTCAAATTCCCTCAGTTCTCTACTCTTGCTATTGTGACTAGAGAAGGCCCATTCCAGTTCTCTACTGTTGTGACTAGAGAAGGCCCATTCCAGTTCTCTACTGTTGTGACTAGAGAAGGCCCATTCCAGTTCTCTACTGTTGTGACTAGAGAAGGCCTATTCCAGTTCTCTACTATTGTGACTAGAGAAGGCCCATTCCAGTTCTCTACTGTTGTGACTAGAGAAGGCCCATTCCAGTTCTCTACTGTTGTGACTAGAGAAGGCCTATTCCAGTTCTCTACTGTTGTGACTAGAGAAGGCCCATTCCAGTTCTCTACTGTTGTGACTAGAGAAGGCCCATTCCAGTTCTCTACTGTTGTGACTAGAGAAGGCCCATTCCAGTTCTCTACTGTTGTGACTAGAGAAGGCCCATTCCAGTTCTCTACTCTTGCTTTTGTGACTAGAGAAGGCCCATTCCAGTTCTCTACTGTTGTGACTAGAGAAGGCCCATTCCAGTTCTCTACTGTTGTGACAAGAGAAGGCCCATTCCAGTTCTCTACTGTTGTGACTAGAGAAGGCCCATTCCAGTTCTCTACTCTTGCTTTTGTGACTAGAGAAGGCCCATTCCAGTTCTCTACTGTTGTGACTAGAGAAGGCCCATTCCAGTTCTCTACTGTTGTGACTAGAGAAGGTCCATTCCAGTTCTCTACTGTTGTGACTAGAGAAGGCCCATTACAGTTCTCTACTGTTGTGACTAGAGAATGCCCATTCCAGTTCTCTACTGTTGTGACTAGAGAATGCCCATTCCAGTTCTCTACTCTTGTGACTAGAGAATGCCCATTCCAGTTCTCTACTGTTGTGACTAGAGAAGGCCCATTCCAGTTCTCTACCCTTGCTGTTGTGACTAGAGAAGGTCCATTCAAACCCAGCACACATACTGGGCCTATATACTGTGCACTCCCTCCAGTGAGAAGAAATTATGTTGATCCATTGTTTGCCACAGGTGGAAGAGATAAGCCAGAACACATCTGCCCCCCCCCCCCCCCCCCCCCCTCTTCAGGAGAAAGACAGGGTGGGGTTATTTCATCCAAATTTCAAATGTAACCCTTTTATATAAAATATCCTACCTGTTTAAAACCATTTCCTCCCAAAGCAAAGCTACCTCCCCCTCATGTTGGCAGATCCACAGGCACTCACTCACACACGCACACACACACTCCTCCTCTACATCTTGAATGATTAGGATGTCCTGCTCTGTCGTTCCTGGACAGACAACAGAGGATGCTAAAATGAATTAAGTGTAATTTAGCCCTGTGAGGAGAGCCTAAATCCTAATCATAATACCACCACCACCACCACCACTGCACGTAGTAATAGACAGCATTTGTGTACTATTCTGTACTATGCTTACCTACTGCTAAAAATACTCCATAATTGTCATTATTTGTAGCATGCTGTCATCAATCGAATAGCCATTACAACAACAACAAAAAGATATTGGCATGCGTGAATTTGTTCATAAAAGTTTGGGCACTCTGTAAAAACATTCTTCACATTACAGGATCTTGCTGCCACGAAGCATCTCCAGATGGCAAAAGAATTTATGAAGATTGCCTCATTAACCTTAAGGCACTTTGGGGCTTGGCACTGTGAATGCAGGCAGAGAGAGAGAGAGAGAGAGAGAGATAAAGAGAGAGAGGAGCCTCAGCATCAAGCATGGTAGGCAGTGGAGTAGTCTGGAGCCATGGGGTTTCAGATAGAAAATGCATCTAAATATTTAATTTTAGTTCAAATTTATAGCTTAAAATTCACATTTCTGAGACATTAATGGATTGGAAAGTATTTATATAACATTTAAATAAAAGGCAATTTCTTAATTTCTATCTGCATTTTAAAGCGATTACAGACAGATGTTAACAGAACGGTAGCCTGATAACCCGCAGCATATCAGTTCAAATCCCGCAATTAGTGAGCAACATGGGTCCTATCTGTCCTCCAATCTCAAAAACTTCAGGGGACAAGCTCTCCTCCTTGCGAGTGAGCAATTTGTCAACTGCAATCATTCATGACAGTGTCTTATGCTACCCGAAGGCTCTTCTTTGATTTGATCTAACTCTAAACACATTATTTTATATGAGGACCTGACTGAGTCTGCGCAGGTGTGCCCGCAGCAACCACCGTTCCGCGCCCTGTTCCATTGACAACTCGACGCGCCAGCTAGAGAACATTGCGTGCGGAGCTGTGAGTGTGCGGTAACGGGGGGAGGGGGACGCGGTAGACACTGCTTTCAGACACACAGGGGGAGGAAGGCTCTGTTGATCGTTAGTGTGGGATTCAGGTGTCTCTCGACTCGGCTGGGCTGTGGTTGGTCGGGGGAGGTGTACTGACATAAACAAAGATGGTGTAAACTCCATTGTCCAGACCATGAGGCTCTCTTTAGGTTTGCTTCATTATATCCCTGATAAACTCTAGTTTAGGTTATGGATGTTATGGCTACTTTAAATCCAATGGCCATTGTGCCAGACAGGTTTAATTGACTGGTTCCAGGGTTCACACCCTGATTAAAATGCTGCGGTTTCTCCTGCAGTTGAGACGATAAAAATATAGAAACAAAGGCTGAAGTTTAAATGCATTGATTTATTGGATTATATTCAACCCAAACAAAAAGGGAAAAACTTTCACATATAGGCCTATAGGCTGATCCGGAACTTTCCGTAAAAATTGCATTGGTCGATGTGCGCAGATATGCCAGAAAGAATCTTTACAAAATATGCTAGATAGTGAACAATTATTCTGACATTTAGACTAGGTATCATAGGCTCCATACTCTCAGAAAAACACATTTTCTTTAGGCAGGTTGGAAGGATTCACGTGCGCTGATGTAATTTAGAGATGTTCTTTACAGCCACCAATTATAGGAGCTAGAGCGTGCCGATCCCAGACGGGCGCGCGGATACGCACCCTTATTGAGTTTAGCACACTTATTCATTTATTAAAGGAAGTGCTAAACCAACGAGTTTCACCACCGGTTACCGGTTAAATCATATCAATGGATAGTTTAATTGTATTGATAAAAAAAATTCTCAATACAATTGTAGTCTAATTCAGAGAAGGTGAGCAAACCCAAACTATTCTGCATCCATGGTAAACAATAGCATACAATGGGTTATATTATTTTTGCGGTTTATAAACAAATAGAAAATATGCTACATCATTTGGAATATGTTTTTCCTTTTCTTTTTCAATCGAAACATGCATATTAATTTCCTTGAAAATAACAAAAACGGAATAATTTAGGCACCAAATAAATTATTGCTATACTTACGAATCATTTCCATTCCTGCAAAGAGGCAGGATTAAAGCTCCTAATAAAAAATTGTGTTATTTGATAATGAGCATCAATTTTTTAAACTGTAGACGGAATCCTTGAAGCCTGCCACAGTGGCATTCTCACCGCATCCCATCGCGTTGAATCTCTCTGTGCTGCCCACGTCTGAATCGAAGTCCACCCCATCTGTGTTGAGACAAGAGGGAGGGAATTCAGGTCACATGGTACATGGTACATGGTCCTGGTTGGCTAGGACACTATAGTGGGATGAAATATCTGTTTTTCATTGGACGAGCAGGGGGGAAGGCGGGAGGGGGGGGGGGGGGGGGGCAAAGTGGATAAATAATTCGTGGAGAAAAATGGGGTGGGGTAATGAAGATATATTGATAGAATGGGAACATAGAATGGAGTATATATAATGTATTGATAGAATTGGAACATAGAATGGAGTATATATAATGTATTGATAGAATGGAAACAATATAATGTATTGATTAAATGGAAAATATACAATGTATTGATAGAATTTTAACCTTTATTTAACTAGGCAAGACAGTTAAGAACAAATTCTTATTTTCAATGACGGCCTAGGAACAGCGGGTTAACTGCCTTGTTCAGGGGCACAGGGGCAGAGAGACAGTTTTTATTTTTCTTACCTTGCAAACATAGAAGGGAGAATATATGATAAATCGATAGAATGGAAACATGGAATGGAGATTATATGATATATTGACAGAATGGAGAATGTATTATGTATTGATGGAATGGAAACATAGAATGGAAAATATATAATATATATATATATTTTTTTTTAAATATATATATTTCACCTTTATGTCACGCCCTGACCGTAGAGAGCTTTTTATGTCTCTATTTTGGTTTGGTCAGGGTGTGATTTGGGTGGGCATTCTATGTTCCTTTTTCTATGATTTGTATTTCTGTGTGTTTGGCCGGGTGTGGTTCTCAATCAGAGGCAGCTGTCTATTGTTGTCTCTGATTGAGAACCATACTTAGGTTGCCTTTTCCCATCTGTATTTGTGGGTAGTCTATGTGTAGTTGCATGTCAGCACTCAGTTATTTATAGCTTGACATTCGTTTTGTTGTTTTGTTTAGTGTTTCATTTGTTTATTAAAAAAGTATGTATTCACATCACGCTGCGCCTTGGTCTCCTCACTACGACGAACGTGACAGAACTACCCACCACCAAAGGACCAAGCAGCGTGGAAGAGAGGACTGGACATGGGAGGACATCCTGGACGGCAAGGGATCCTACACATGGGAGGAGATCCTGGCTGGAAGGGATCGCCTCCCATGGGAACAGGTGGAGGCAGCCAGGAAGGCGGAGGCAGCTAGGAAAGGGGCCAAGGATTACACGGGAACACGGCTAGCAAGGAAGCCCGAGAGGCATCCCCCCCAAAATGTGGCAGAGTCAGTTTGGAGACCTGAGCCAACTCCCCGTGCTTACCGTGGCGAGCACGTGACTGGTCAGGCCCCGTGCTATGGGGTGATGCGCACTGTGTCTCGGCCAAGCATTCACAGGCCGGTGTGCTCGGTGCCAGCGTCCCGCATTTGCCGCGTGGAAGTGGGCATCCAGCCAGAACGGGTGGTGCCAGCTCTGCGCTCGAGCCCGCCAGTGCGCCTCCATGGCCCTGTGTATCCGGTGCCTCGGCCAAGGAAGAGGCCTCCTGTGTGTCTCCCCAGCCTGGTGAGTCCTGTGCCTGCGCCCAGCCCGGTGCCTCCAGAGACGGCCTCCAGCCCGGAGCCTCCAGAGACGGCCTCCAGTCCGGTGCCTCCAGAGACGGCCTCCAGCCCGGAGCCTCCAGGGACGGCCTCCAGCCCGGAGCCTCCAGAGACGTCCTCCAGCCCGGAGCCTCCAGGGACGGCCTCCAGCCCGGAGCTTCCAGCGACGCCCTCCAGTCCGGAGCTTCCAGCGACGCCCTCCAGTCCGGAGCCTCCAGCGATGCCCTCCAGTCAGGAGCCTCCAGCGTCGTCCTCCAGTCCGGAGCTTCCAGAGGCGCCCTCCAGTCCGGAGCTTCCAGAGACGCCCTCCAGTCCGGAGCTTCCAACAAGGGTGCCCAGTCCGGCCCCCGCAACGAGGGTCCCCAGTCCGGGGCTCGCTACGAGGGTCCCCAGTCCGGGGTCGGCGGCGAGGGTCCCCGCTCTAGAGGCGCCACCTAAGTGGGCCAAGCCAGAGGTGGAGCGGGGTCTACATCCCACACCAGAGCCGCCACCGCGGTGAAATGCCCACCCAGACCCTCCACTATAGGTTCAGGTTTTGCGGCCGGAGTCCGCACCTTTGGGGGAAGGTACTGTCACGCCCTGACCATAGAGCGCTTTTTATGTCTCTATTTTGGTTTGGTCAGGGTGTGATTTGGGTGGGCATTCTATGTTCCCTTTTCTATGATTTGTATTTCTGTGTGTTTGGCCGGGTGTGGTTCTCAATCAGAGGCAGCTGTCTATCGTTGTCTCTGATTGAGAACCATACTTAGGTTTCCTTTTCCCACCTGTATTTGTGGGTAGTTGTCTATGTGTAGTTGCATGTCAGCACTCAGTTATTTATATACAATATACAATACATAATGTACTGATAGAATGGGAACATAGAATGGAGTATATATAATGTATTGATAGAATGGGAACATAGAATGGAGAATATATTATATTTTTATAGAGTGGAAACAGAATGGAGATTATATGTATTGATCGAATGGAAACAGAACAGAGAATATATAATGTATTGATAGAATAGGAACATAGAATGGAGTATATATGATATATTGATAGAATGGAAACATAACATAGAGAATATATGATATATTGATAGAGTGGAAACAGAATGGAGATTATATGTATTGATCGAATGGAAACATAGACTGGAGAATATATAATGTATTGATAGAATGGGAACATAGAATGGAGTATATGTAATGTATTGATAGAATGGAAACATAGAATGGAGTATATATAATGTATTGATAGAATGGAAACATAGAATGGAGAATATATGTATTGATAGAATGGAAACATAGAATGGAGAATATATAATGTATTGATAGAATGGAAACATAGAATGGAGAATATATGTATTGATGTAATGGGAGCATTGAATGGAGTATATGTGAGATTTTGATAGATTTGAAACATGGAATTGAGAATATAGAATGTATTGCTAGAATGGAAACATAGAATGGAGTATATATGATATATCAATAGAATGGAAACATAGAATGGAGTATATGTAATGTATTGATAGAATGGAAACATAGAATGGAGTATATATAATGTATTGATAGAATGGAAACATAGAATGGAGAATATATGTATTGATAGAATGGAAACATAGAATGGAGAATATATAATGTATTGATGTAATGGGAGCATTGAATGGAGTATATGTGAGATTTTGATAGATTTGAAACATGGAATTGAGAATATAGAATGTATTGCTAGAATGGAAACATAGAATGGAGTATATATGATATATCAATAGAATGGAAACATAGAATGGAGAATATTTAATGTATTGATGGAATGGGAAAATAGAGTGGAGTCTATATATAATGTATTAATAGAATGGGAACATAGAATGGAGTATATATTTTTTTATTTGTTTTATTTCACCTTTATTTAACCAGGTAGGCTAGTTGAGAACAAGTTCTCATTTGCAACTGCGACCTGGCTGAGATAAAGCAAAGCAATTCGACACATACAACAACACAGAGTTACACATGGAATAAAGAAAACATACAGTAGAACAAAAGAAAACAAAAAGTCTATATACAGTGAGTGCAAATTAGGTAAGATAAGGGAGTTAAGGCAATAAATAGGCCAAGGTGGTGAAGTAATTACAATATAGCAATTAAACACTGGAAAGGTAGATGTGCAGAAGATGAATGTGCAAGTAGAGATACTGGGGTGCAAAGGAGCAAGATAAATGAATAAATACTGTATGGGGATGAGGTAGGTAGATAGATGGGCTGTTTACAGATGGGCTATGTACAGGTGCAGTGATCTGTGAGCTGCTCTGACAGCTGGTGCTTAAAGCTAGTGAGGGAGATATGTGTCAATATACACTGCTCAAAAAAATAAAGGGAACACTTAAACAACACACTGTAACTCCAAGTCAATCACACTTCTGTGAAATCAAACTGTCCACTTAGGAAGCAACACTGATTGACAATACATTTCACATGCTGTTGTGCAAATGGAATAGACAACAGGTGGAAATTATAGGCAATTAGCAAGACACCACCAATAAAGGAGTGATTCTGCAGGTGGTGACCACAGACCACTTCTCAGTTCCTATGCTTCCTGGCTGATGTTTTGGTCACTTTTGAATGCTGGCGGTGCTTTCACTCTAGTGGTAGCATGAGACGGAGTCTACAACCAACACAAGTGGCTCAGGTAGTGCAGCTCATCCAGGATGGCACATCAATGCGAGCTGTAGCAAGAAGGTTTGCTGTGTCTGTCAGCGTAGTGTCCAGAGCATGGAGGCGCTACCAGGAGACAGGCCAGTACATCAGGAGATGTGGAGGAGGCCGTAGGAGGGCAACAACCCAGCAGCAGGACCGCTACCTCCGCCTTTGTGCAAGGAGGAGCACTGCCAGAGCCCTGCAAAATGACCTCTAGCAGACCACAAATGTGCATGTGTCTGCTCAAACGGTCAGAAACAGACTCCATGAGGGTGGTATGAGGGCCCGACGTCCACAGGTGGGGGTTGTGCTTACACCCCAACACCGTGCAGGACGTTTGCCATTTGCCAGAGAACACCAAGATTGGCAAATTCGCCACTGGCGCCCTGTGCACTTCACAGATGAAAGCAGGTTCACACTGAGCACATGTGACAGATGTGACAGAGTCTGGAGACGCCGTGGAGAACGTTCTGCTGCCTGCAACATCCTCCAGCATGACCGGTTTGGCGGTGGGTCAGTCATGGTGTGGGGTGGCATTTCTTTGGGGGGCCGCACAGCCCTCCATGTGCTCGCCAGAGGTAGCCTGACTGCCATTAGGTACCGAGATGAGATCCTCAGACCCATTAGATGATGGTAATCAACGTCTATACTGACCATATGCTGGTGCGGTTGGCCCTGGGTTCCTCCTAATGCAAGACAATGCTAGACCTCATGTGGCTGGAGTGTGTCAGCAGTTCCTGCAAGAGGAAGGCATTGATGCTATGGACTGGCCTGCCCGTTCCCCAGACCTGAATCCAATTGAGCACATCTGGGACATCATGTCTCGCTCCATCCACCAACGCCACGTTGCACCACAGACTGTCCAGGAGTTGGCGGATGCTTTAGTCCAGGTCTGGGAGGAGATCCCTCAGGAGACCATCCGCCACCTCATCAGGAGCATGCCCAGGCGTTGTAGGGAGGTCATACAGGCACGTGGAGGCCACACACACTACTGAGCCTCATTTTGACTTGTTTTAAGGACATTACATCAAAGTTGGATCAGCCTGTAGTGTGGTTTTCCACTTTAATTTTGAGTGTGACTCCAAATCCAGACCTCCATGGGTTGATAAATTTGATTTCCATTGATAATTTTTGTGTGATTTTGTTGTCAGCACATTCAACTATGTAAAGAAAAAAGTATTTAATAAGAATATTTCATTTATTCAGATTCACATTCATAGGATGTGTTATTTTAGTGTTCCCTTAATTTTTTTGAGCAGTGTATAATGTATATGTAACGGCTGTCGTCCTCCTCCTCGGACGAGGAGAGGAGAGGAGAGAAGGATCGGTGGACCAATACGCAGCAAGGTATGATGACATAAAGTAATTTATTGAAAGACAAAGACGAATACGAAAACACTTGGAAAATTACAAAATAAGAAAACGACGTAGACGAAACCTAAACATGAACTTACATAACTACACGTAGAACTCACGGACAGGAACAGACTACATCAAACGAATGAACAGCCAAACAGTCCCGTATGGTACGGACACAGACGACACAGGAGACAATCACCCACAAACAAACAGTGAGAACAACCTACCTTAATATGACTCTCAATTAGAGGAAAACGCAAAACACCTGCCTCTAATTAAGAGCCATACCAGGCAACCCAAAACCAACATAGAAACAGGAAACATAGACTGCCGACCCAACTCACGCCCTGACCAATAAACACATACAAAACAAGAGAAAACAGGTCAGGAACGTGACAGTATATACAATATACAATATACAATAATGTATATACAATATATAATGTATTGATAGAATGGGAACATAGAATGGAGTATATATGAATGTAGATATGAATCACGAGAATCTGCAAGATGTGTTGGTCTTCTTAATCTATTTATTTACATGATTCCTTTCTAAATATAAAACACACCTATATCAATCCCAGGATATAATCATGTGATTTACGTGAGACAAAAAATGATGGTAATTGTAATGGCGGTCCTCCTCCTCTTCGACCGAAAAGGAGGAGTATTGAGGGAACCAAGGCGCAGCGAAGTTTGAACGCATATTTATTTAACAAAGACACGAACTTGTATAAACTAACAAAACAACAAAACGGTGAAGACAGACCTATACGACGAACTTACATAAAACAATAAGAACGCACGAATAGGACAATTAGACTACACAAACCGAACAAACCGTAACAGTCCCGTATGGTGCAAACAATTACACAGACACGGAAGACAATCACCCACAACGAACACTGTGACAACGCCTACCTAAATATGACTCTTAATTAGAGGAACGCCAAACACCTGCCTCTAATTGAGAGCCATACCAGGCAACCCAAAACCAACACAGAAACAGAAAACATAGAATGCCCACCCAACCTCACGTCCTGACCAACTAACACACATAACAAACTAACATAAATAGGTCAGGAACGTCACAGTAATCAAAGTCTATACTGACCAAAATATAATTTCTATTGAGAAATGAAAAGAGGAGATGAAGGGATTTTGAGTTAATCAGGATGTAGACTTCTAGAACTCCTGCATTAATAGGCCGACAGAAAATACAATATATTAAGACAGAAAAGAAAGTCAGGATGTTGAAATGTATTAACTGGTAACTCAGTATTTCAGTGTTTTGTACCAGTTATGTCAAAATGATGTGCAGTGTGTATGTGGTTGTGTGTGAGAGTGCAAGGATAATGTGTGTTTATAGCGAAGTGGTGGGAAATGGTGCATGGATAATTCCGACTTCAGATCCTCCAGGGCTCTGAGTACTCGGCCGAATCGATACTCCTCAAAGCATTCTCATGTTACCTCTCAGCACTGTTATGACGCGTGACTTTGACAGGGTCAAGGGTGAAGGGGCTATGAAGGGCTGTGACATATGGTATTGTCTTCTCAGCTTTTGTTTGCTATTTGTGAGGTGAGGGTGGATGCAAGACTGTTTTTCTGACTCTGAAGGTATCTCTCATTCACTTGCTCCATCTCTCTCTCTGCCTCTCTCTCACACACACACACACACACACACACACACACACACACACACACACACACACACACACACACACACACACACACACACACACACACACACACACACACACACACACACACACACACACACACACACAAACATACACAGTACTTATACTGTTGCATAGCCTGCTAAGTGTAAATAGGTTGGGGAGATAGCTATAACATGTACAGAGATAATCCTACAGTAATAACCTCCTTGGGGTCTCTGTAGCTAAAACGCTACTTTCACTGTGGTAGCCATGGTGATCCAACACATTTTAACACATTTCTCCACACTCTGCAACAGCAGTCTGTCTGTATTGCACCCTGTACTTATGACTTGAAGCTATAGGTTTTAAATGCATTTGATTGAATACCATAACATTTTGTTTATCCCTGTAAATTGAAGTTTAAATCTGTTAGATCAGAAATATGTTAGGAAAATGCATTCAATTCAGTAAGATACTGCAACATAGTCTCATATAAAACTGATGAAACATCACGCAAGGTAGAAGTGTCATCTGAAGAAGGAATACAGTGCATTTCCTCCTCCCATCATTATCTCCTGTGTAAATGTGTAGGGGAATATGCATAATTCATGGTAATAATGATGCTCTCAGAGGTAGAAACCTAGATTTGTTCTGTCTAATTTTAGATCAAGGTAAAGAAAAATCCTTGGTTATTTTTCCTCTAAACCTCTAGTCTCTCTTTCATTTCCCTTTCAGAACTTTCAGTCTTTATTCTCATGTGTGTGTGTGTGTGTGTGTGTGTGTGTGTGTGTGTGTGTGTGTGTGTGTGTGTGTGTGTGTGTGTGTGTGTGTGTGTGTGTGTGTGTGTGTGTGTGTGTGTGTGTGTGTGTGTGTGTGTCCGTGTGTGTGTCCGTGTGTGTGTGTGTGTGTGTGTGTGTGTGTGTGTGTGTGTGTGTGTGTGTGTGTGTGTGTGTGTGTGTGTGTGTGTGTGTGTGTGCGTGCCTCTATGCATGTGTTTGAGTTTGTACAAAGAGTAGAGAAGAGATTGATGCATCTTCAATCACTTTAGTTTATTACTGTCATTAAGAACCATATATGTTGACTGTTTCTCCCAGCTTCCCTTGTCACTGATTCATACGCACTGGGGTGTATGTCTGTCTGATGTGCTAACGTAGATTTCCATGGCAACGTATTAATCCCAGGGATTTAACCATATCGGTGCCATACCAGCACTAAGTAAGATCCAGGGATTTCACTTTTTCTGTAACATACCAGCATTAAGTAAGAAATTATGATAGTGTAAGAAGTGATGAAATGTACTGTACCACCTCATGAGGATGAAGCCAAGTTGATGAAGACTCCACTCAGCTTAAGCTGTTAGGGCGAAACTCTATGTCAGCTGTCATTTTTAGGAAAACAATATTTGATGAAAATGATGAATGGCAGGAATGGTAACTAAGTCTGCTGGACTTTAGCTGGCAGAGAGTGAAGTGGAATCCATCTAAGAAATATGCAGTGCCTTCAGAATGTATTCATACCCCTTGACTTATTCCACATTTTGTTACGTTACAGCCTGAATTCAAAGTTTATTAAACATTTTGGGGGAGATTTTGCCTGTGCTTGGCTCCATTCCATTCCTCCATTTCCCAGCCTAAAACCCCAAACAGCAAGCAATGCAGGTGTAGAAGCACGGTGGCTAGGAAAAACTCCCTAGAAAGGGAAGAACCTAGGAAGAAACCTAATGAGGAACCAGGCTATGAGGGGTGGCCAGTCCTCTTCTGGCTGTGCCGGGTGGAGATTATAACAGAACATGGCCAAGATGTTCAAATGTTCATAGATGACCAGCAGGGTCAAATAATAATAATCACAGTGGATGTCGAGAGTGCAACAGGTCAGCACCTCAGGAGTAAATGTCAGTTGGCTATTTTATAGCCGATCATTCAGCATATCTCTACCGCTCCAGCTCTCTAGAGAGTTGAAAACAGCAGGTCTGGGACAGGTAGCACGTCCGGTGAACAGTTCAGGATTCCATAGCCGCAGGCAGAACAGTTGAAACTGGAGCAGCAGCACAGCCAGGTGGACTGGGGACAGCAAGGAGTCATCAGGCCAGGTAGTCCTGAGGCATGGTCCTAGGGCTCAGGTCCTCCGAGAGAGAGAAAGAAAGAAAGAAAGAAAGAAAGAAAGAAAGAAAGAAAGAAAGAAAGAAAGAGAGAGAATTAGAGAGAGCATACTTAAATTCACACAGGACACCGCATAAGACAGGAGAAATACTCCAGATATAACAGAATGACCCTAGCCCCCCGACACATAAACTACTGCAGCATAAATACTGGAGGCTGAGACAGGAGGAGGGGTCGGGAGACACTGTGGCCCCATCTGACGAAAAACAACCCATTCCTTAACAATTACAAGCATACCCATAACCCATACCCCAAATCCGTAAACATAGATATACCCTCATAGATATCATCCTAACCAACTTGCCCTCCAAATACACCTCTGCTGTTTTCAACCAAGATTTCAGCAATCACTGCCTCATCGCCTGCATCCGTAATGGGTCTGCGGTCAAACGACCACCCCTCATCATTGTCAAACGCTCCCTAAAACACTTCAGCGAGCAGGCCTTTCTAATCGACCTGGCCCGGGTATCCTGGAATGACATTGACCTCATCCCGCCAGTAGAGGATGCCTGGTTATTCTGTAAAAGTGCCTTCCTCACCATCTTAAATATGCATGCCCCGTTCAAGAAATTTAGACCCAGGAACAGGTATAGCCCTTGGTTCTCTCCAGATCTGACTGCACTTGACCAGTACAAAAACATCCTGTGGCGTTCTGCATTAGCATCGAATAGCCCCCGTGATATGCAACTTTTTAGGGAAGTCAGGAACCAATATACACAGGCAGTTAGGAAAGTTAAGGCTAGCTTTTTCAAAGATAAATTTTCATCCTGTAGCACAAACTCAAAAAAGTTCTGGGACACTGTAAAGTCCATGGAGAATAAGAGCACCTCCTCCCAGCTGCCCACTACGCTGAGGCTAGAAAAACTGTCACCACCTATAAATCCACTATAATTGAGAATTTCAATAAGCATTTTTCTACGGCTGGCCATGCTTTCCACCTGACTACCTATACCCTGATCAACAGCCCTGCACCCCCCACAGCAACTCGCCCAAGCCTCCCCCATTTCTCCTTCACCCAAATCCAAATAGCTGATGTTCTGAAAGAGCTTCAAAATCTGGACCCCTACAAATCAGCTGGGCTAGAAAATCTGGACGCTCTCTTTCTGAAATTATCTGCTGAAATTGTTGCAACCGCTATTACCAACCTCTTCAACCTCTCTTTCGTATCGTCTGAGATTCCCAAAGATTGGAATGCTGCCATGGTCGTCCCCCTCTTCAAAGGGGGAGACACTCTAGACCCAAACTGCTATAGACCTATATCTATGCTACCCTGCCTTTCTAAGGTCTTCGAAAGCCAAGTTAACAAACAGATTACCTACCATTTCGAATCCCACCGTAGCTTCTCCTCTATGCAATCTGGTTTCAGAGCTGGTCATGGGTGCACCTCAGCTACGCTCAAGGTCCTAAACAACATCATAACCGCCATCGATAAGAGACATTACTGTGAAGCCGTATTCATCGACCTGGCCAAGGTTTTCGACTCTGTCAATCACCATATTCTTATCGGCAGAGTCAACAGCCTTGGTTTCTTCACCAACTACTTCTCTGATAGAGTTCAGTGTGTCAAATCGGAGGGCCTGTTGTCCAGACCTCTGGAAGTCTCTATGGGGGTGCCACAGGGTTCAATTCTCGGTCCGACTCTCTTCTCTGTATACATCAATGATCTCGCTCTTGCTGCTGGTGATTCTCTGATCCACCTCTACGCAGACGACACCATTCTGTATACCTCTGGTCCTTCTTTGGACACTGTGTTAACTAACCTCCATATGAGCTTCAATGCCATACAACTCTACTTCCGTGACCTCCAACTGCTCTTAACCTCACTAGGGTATGTGGGACTAGCGTCCCCCTCGTCAACAGCCAGTGAAACTGCAGGGCGCCAAATTCAAAACAACAGAAATCCCATAATTAAAATTCCTCAAACATACAAGTATTTCAAACCATTTTAAAGATACACTTGTTGTAACTCCACCTACAGTGTCCAATTTCAAAAAGGCTTTACGACGAAAGCACACCAAACGATTATGTTAGGTCAGAGCCAAGTCACAGAAAAACAGCCATTTTTCCAGCCAAAGAGAGGAGTCACAAAAAGCAGAAATAGAGATCAAATTAATCACTAACCTTTGATGGTCTTCATCAGATGACACTCATAGGACTTCATGTTACACAATACATGTATGTTTTGTTCGATAAAGTTCCTATTTATATCCAAAAATCTCAGTTTACATTGGCACGTTATGTTCAGTAGTTCCAAAACATCCGGTGATTTTGCAGAGAGCCACATCAATTTACAGAAACACTCATAATAAACATTGCTAAAAGATACAAATGTTATGCATGGAATTTTAGATCCCCTTCTCCTTAACTTCTTATGGCTGGGGGCAGTATTGAGTAGCTTGGATGAGTAAGGTGCCCAGAGGTGCCCAGAGTAAACTTTCTGCTACTCAGTCCCAGTTGCTAATATATGCATATTATTCGTATATTTGGATAGAAAACACTCTGAAGTTTCTAAAACTGTTTGAATGATGTCGGTGAGTATAACAGAACTCATATGGCAGGCAAAAACCTGAGAAAAAGGTAGTGGGAATTCCCAGGAAGTGGGAAATCTGAGGTTGGTTGTTTTTCAACTCATTCCCTATTAAAGATACAGTGGGATATTGGTCATGTTGCACTTCCTAAGGCTTCCACTAGATGTCAACAGTCTTTAGAACCTTGTTTGACGCTTCTACTGTAAAGTGGGGGCAAATGAGAGGGGAATGAGTCAGAGGTCTACCAGAATGCCTTGAGCTCGTGACGCTCGTTCACGCGAGCAAGCTCTGAGGAAGCTCTGTTCCATAGCAATTCTACAGACAAAGGAATTCTCCGGTTAGAACATTATTGAAGATTTATGTTAAAAACATCCTAAAGATTGATTCTATACTTCGTTTGACATGTTTCTACGGACTGTAACGGAAATGTTTTACTTTTCGTCTGCTCGTGCGTCATGAAGTTGGATTACTGGGCTGAACGCGCTAACAACAAGGAGAAATTTGGACATAAATGATGGACATTATCGAACAAAACAAACATTTATTGTGGAACTGGGATTCCTGGAAGTGCATTCTGATGAAGATCTTTAAAGGTAAGTGAATATTTATATTATTATTTCTGACTTCTGTTGATTGCACAATATTAAATCTAGAATCGGCTTCCTATTTGGTAACAAAGCATCCTTCACTCATGCTGCCAAACATACCCTCGTAAAACTGACCATCCTACCAATCTTCGACTTTGGCGATGTAATTTACGAAATAGCCTCCAACACTCTACTCAACAAATTGGATGCAGTCTATCACAGTGCCATCCGTTTTGTCACCAAAGCCACATATACTACCAACCACTGCGACCTGTACACTCTCGTTGGCTGGCCCTCGCTTCATACTCGCCGTCAAACCCACTGGCTTCAGGTCATCTATAAGTCTCTGCTAGGTAAAGCCCCGCCTTATCTCAGCTCACTGGCCACCATAGCAGCACCCACCCGTAGCACGCGCTCCAACAGGTATATCTCACTGGTCACCCCAAAGCCAATTCTTCCTTCGGCCGCCTCTCCTTCCAGTTCTCTGCTGCCAGTGACTGGAACGAACTGCAAAAATCACTGAAGCTGGAGACTCGTATCTCCCTCACTAGCTTTAAGCACCAGCTGTCAAAGCAGCTCACAGATCACTGCATCTGTACATAGCTCATCTGTAAATAGCCCATCCAACTACTTCATCCCCATACGGTATTTATTTATTTATCTTGCTCCTTTGCACCCCAGTATCTCTACTTGCACATTCATCTTCTGCACATTTACCATTCCAGTGTTTAATTGCCGTATTGTAATTACTTCGCCACCATGGCATATTTATTGCCTTACCTCCCTTATCCTACCTCATTTGCACACACTGTATACAGACTTTTTTCAACTGTATTATTGACTGTATGTTTGTTTATTCCATGTGTAACCTTGTATTGTTGTATGTGTCGAACTGCTTTGCTTTATCTTGGCCAGGTCGCAGTTTTAAATGAGAACTTGTTCTCAACTAGCCTACCTGGTTAAATAAAGGTGAAATAAAACAAACAAAAATAAAAATAACATGATGCAGCCACCACTTGAAAATATGAAGAGTACACTCGGTGTAGATGTAGTGAGAGCACAGAATCCCTCGGATCCTTACCAAGATGGCTACTTCCTGTTGGTTTTCACTCTATTGTAATGGAATGTTTCCCGTCAGGAGGAGACCCAACACAGAGGGGGACCCGGTTAATGCTGCTAGTAACCGCCTGATTACATATGCACACACACACACACACACACACACACACACACACACACACACACACACACACACACACACACATATCTGGATTCACAGCAGATGTCTTCTAATCGTGGTGATCATGTTGAACTGAGGGGGGTAGGAAATAGGAATATGTGATGACTTTCCTCTCGCTTTTCAGTGTTCATTCCTTGACATCCTTTGGTTTATGCATCTGCTGTACAACCGCATCCAGAGTGCTTGGAGAGAGACCAGAGTGATGGATGGGGAACAGGAATAATCTTAAATAATAATCTTAAATGTGTGTCGGGGATGGCAGTGACTAATTCCGATCCTGGAGAGCCTTAAAGTACAGGCTTTTGTTTCAGCTCAGCATTAACATACACCTGATTCAAATAACCGTGGATTAATTTAAAGATCATGATTAATTGATTACTAAATAATTGTACTCTGCAAAAATGGTTTGGTTTCAGATGGAGCTGTAGCATGTACATTGACTATGCAAATTCAAAGCTTTTTGGATCAAGCAGGAAGGTTATTTATGCTGCAGCATGCGACCCCAGTTTCAGGTTCTACGGTGAATGCATTTTTGATTGCCAGGCCATTCTACATAGACATCCGTAATGAATAGCACTCACACCAACAGAGGAATAGTTAAGATACATCTCATACTTTCTTTCTCTTCTCAAAATACAGAATAAACTACGGAAACACAAATCAACAATAACTGTTGAGAAACCATTTGATTCCTTATGAATTGACCATAGGCGGACTAGAGTGAGACATGGCTGATCCCTCTGGGGATAGAGCCCGCCCTGTCACACTGGTGAAACAGCGTCTCTAGATATGAGCAGAAACCATTCCATACCCCATCGGCAAGTGTGTATGTGCGTACAAGTGTGCGAGTGTGTGTGCGTGTGCCTGCGCAAGTTTGTGAATTGGTGTGTCCATGCCCTATCACCGGAGGGTGTATTATGCATTGTTGTTGGCCTGGCCTACATGCTCATCCAAGCATGGCGTAGTGTGGTACAGAACGCACGTCTTCCCCTCCCATCTCTCTCCAGGCTGCTTCATTTGTGTTTGCTGCTGATTTAATGTTAGTTCGCTGTCACATTGATTCTTTATCTGCAGCCCTTTTTTTTGTCTACACTACAATCTAGCTTTAATGCTTTACGGGTTATTTCTAGTTAATTTATAAACACACGTAAATAAACATTATTAATTAAATTGGAGTGCATTTTTTAACAGTACCTTGCATATTATCAAACATTTCTTTATATCTCATTCATTGTAAAAGAGGGCCAAAACATACAGGATTTGCCACTCACCTACTAAGCGTGTGGATTTCTACTGTCCTACCCTGAAATGGTACACATAATGTCACTACTGTAGCAGACCCAATGGTAGATGTCATGTCACTACTGTAGCAGACCCAATGGTAGATGTCATGTCACTACTGTAGCAGACCCAATGGTAGATGTCATGTCACTACTGTAGCAGACCCAATGGTAGATGTCATGTCACTACTGTAGCAGACCCAATGGTAGATGTCATGTCACTAGCAGACCCAATGGTAGATGTCATGTCACTAGCAGACCCAATGGTAGATGTCATGTCACTAGCAGACCCAATGGTAGATGTAATGTCACTAGCAGACCCAATGGTAGATGTAATGTCACTAGCAGACCCAATGGTAGATGTAATGTCACTAGCAGACCCAATGGTAGATGTAATGTCACTAGCAGACCCAATGGTAGATGTAATGTCACTAGCAGACCCAATGGTAGATGTAATGTCACTAGCAGACCCAATGGTAGATGTAATGTCACTAGCAGACCCAATGGTAGATGTAATGTCACTAGCAGACCCAATGGTAGATGTAATGTCACTAGCAGACCCAATGGTAGATGTAATGTCACTAGCAGACCCAATGGTAGATGTATTGTCACTAGCAGACCCAATGGTAGATGTAATGTCACTAGCAGACCCAATGGTAGATGTAATGTCACTAGCAGACCCAATGGTAGATGTAATGTCACTAGCAGACCCAATGGTAGATGTAATGTCACTAGCAGACCCAATGGTAGATGTATCACATTTCAGGTAAGACCCAGATGCAGACAACGTCAAATTAACAACAGTTTATTAATCCAACAGGGGCAGGCAAAAGACAGGTCAAGGGCAGACAGGGGTCAGTAATCCAGATAGGTGGGGCAAAGGTACAGGACGGCAGGCAGGCTCAGGGTCAGGGTCAGGGCAGACAGGGGTCAGTAATCCAGGTAGGCGGGGCAAAGGTACAGGACGGCAGGCAGGCTCAGGGTCAGGGTCAGGGCAGACAGGGATCAGTAATCCAGATAGGCGGGGCAAAGGTACAGGACGGCAAGCAGGCTCAGGGTCAGGGTCAGGGCAGTCAGAAAAGGTCAAAACGGGGAAAACTGGAAAACAGGAACAATCGAGAGACAAGAACGGAGGGGAAAACGCTGGTAGGCTTGACGAAACAAAACAAACTGGCAACAGACAAACAGAGAACACAGGTATAAATACACAGGGGATAATGGGGAAGATGGGTGACACCTGGAGGGGGGTGAAGACAATCACAAAGACAGGTGAAACAGATGAGGCTGTGACAAGATGTAATGTCACTAGCGGACCCAATGGTAGATGTAATGTCACTATCAGACCCAATGGTAGATGTAATGTCACTATCAGACCCAATGGTAGATGTAATGTCACTATCAGACCCAATGGTAGATGTAATGTCACTATCAGACCCAATGGTAGATGTAATGTCACTATCAGACCCAATGGTAGATGTAATGTCACTAGCAGAACACATTTATGTGTAGTAATAAGCCTAAATGACAATTGCACTGCAGTGTTCTGTTTAGAAGGCTGTGTTCTAAGCTATGTGCTGGAATACATGCTTAGAAATCATTCACATTATTTGTTTTGAGTTTCAGTAACAATTAATTGGTTGTTACAGGAATGAGGCATTTTAGCATTCTGAAATCACTAGCTATCGTGTCAAGTTGGTTGGATGTCCTTTGGGTGGTGGACCATTCTTGATACACACAGGAAAATGGTGACATGAAAAACCCAGCAGCTTAGCAGTTCTTGACACAAACTGGTGCGCCTGGCACCTACTACCATACCCCGTTCAAAGGCACTTAAATATTTTGTCATTCACTCTCTGAATGGCACACATGCACAATCCATGTCTCAATTGTCTCAAGGATTAAAAATCCTTCTTTAACCCGTCTTCTCCACTTCATCTACACTGATTGAAGTGGATTTAACGAGTGGCATCAATAAAGAATCATATCTTTCACCTGGATTTACCTGGTCATTCTGTCATGGAAAGAGTAGGTGTTCTTAATGTTTTGTATACTCAGTGTATATGCGTGTGAATACATGAGCTTGTGTGTGTGTGTGTGTGATGGTGTGTGATGGTGTCAGGAGTGAGTGTGTTAAATTCTCTTAGCATGTGACAAATGGATGACCTGTGAAAAAGTAGGTTCCTCAGTGGCCTGTCTCTCACGCTGCATTCTAAAGAGGCAATATATCAATCGGACGAGGTCTCAACACTGCCCTCTCTCTCTCTTTGGCATTTGGTATTTGGTATTTTATTAGGATCCCCATCAGCTGTTGCAAAAGCAGCAGCTACTCTTCCTGTGGTCCACACAACACATGCAACATAATACAGAATAACATTGAACAGCTCAAGGACATAACTACATACATTTACTACAGACATCTTAATTTATTTCTCTCTCTTTCTTTGTATCTCTCTCTATATTTCTGTGTTTGTATATTTCTTTCTCTCTATTTGGTGTTGAATGGGGATGAGGCAGAGACTGTAGGGGAGATGGAGAGAGCGAGAGAGACAGATAAAGAAAGAGAACATCCCCCGCTTATACCTCTCTAATCCATGGTGTCTTCCAGAGAAAAGGGCCCCCTTTTCACGTGTCTCTGCGAAGCCTTTTATACGTGATCCCTTGCTGCTGTACAGCAATGTTGCATTTTATAACCTGTTATAGCCTAAGCTATGATGACCTGTTATAGCCTAAGCTTTGATGACTTGTTATAGCCTAAGCTATGATGACCTGTTATAGCCTAAGCTTTGATGACTTGTTATAGCCTAAACTTTGATGACTTGTTATAGCCTAAGCTTTGATGACTTGTTATAGCCTAAGCTATGATAACCTGTTATAGCCTAAGCTATGATGACCTGTTATAGCCTAAGCTTTGATGACTTGTTATAGCCTAAGCTATGATGACCTGTTATAGCCTAAGCTTTGATGACCTGTTATAGCCTAAGCTTTGATGACCTGTTATAGCCTAAGCTTTGATGACTTGGTATAGCCTAAGCTATTATAACCTGTTATAGCTATAAGGGATCCAAAAGGATTCTTTGACTTTCCCCATAGGAGAACTCTTTTTGGTTCCAACTAGAACTCTTTTGGGTTCCATGTAGAATCCTCTGGGGAAAGGGTTCTACATGGAACCCTTTCCCCAGACGAGCTAAACTTCTTCTATGCTCGCTTCGAAGCAAATAACACTGAAACATGCATGAGAGCATCAGCTGTTCCGGAAGACTGTGTGATCACACTCTCCGCAGCCGATGTGAGTAAGACCTTTAAACAGGTCAACATTCAAAAGGCCGCAGGGCCAGGCGGATTACCAGGATGTGTACCGCGAGCATGCGCTGACCAACAGGCAAGTGTCTTCACTGACATTTTCAACCTCTCCCTGTCCAAGTCTGCAATACCAACATGTTTTAAGCAGACCACCATAGTGCCTGTGCCCAAGAACACTAAGGTAACCTGCCTAAATGACTACCGACCCGTAGCACTCACGTCTGTAGCCATGAAGTGCTTTGAAAGGCTGGTCCTGGCTCACATCAACACCATTTTCCCAGAAACCCTAGACCCACTCCAATTTGCATACCGTCCCAACAGATCCACAGATGATGCTATCTCTATTGCAATCCACACTGCCCTTTCCCACCTGGACAAAAGGAACACCTATGTGAGAATGCTATTCATTGACTACAGCTCAGCGTTCAAAACCATAGTGCCCTCAAAGCTCATCAATAAGCTAAGGACTAAAGGACCCTAGGACTAAACACCACCCTCTGCAATTGACAGCCTATAAGGACCAGGTCAGAGACCTGGCCATGTGATGCCAGGACAACAACCTCTCCCTCAATGTGATCAAGACAAAGGAGATGATTGTGGACTTCAGGAAAAAGAGGACCGAGCACGCCCCCATTCTCATCGACGGGGCTGCAGTGGAGCAGGTTGAGAGCTTCATCACCAACAAACTAACATGGTCCAAGCACATCAAGACAGTCATGAAGAGGGCACAACAAAACCTATTCTCCCTCAGGAGACTGAAAATATTTGGTATACTCAGATCCTCAAAAGGTTCTACAGCTGCACCATCGAGAGGATCCTGACTGGTTGCATCACTGCCTGGTATGGCAACTGCTCGGCCTCCGACTGCAAGGCAATACAGAGGGTAGTGCGTACGGCCCAGTACATCACTGGGGCCAAGCTTCTTGCTACCCAGGACCTCTATACCAGGCAGTGTCAGAGGAAGGCCCTAAAAATTGTTCTCTCTGCTACCGCATGGCAAGCGGTACCGGATCACCAGGTCTAGGTCCAAAAGGCTTCTCAACAGCTTTAACCCCCAAGCCATAAGACTCCTGAACATCTGATCAAATGGCTATCCAGACTATTTGTATTGCCCTCTCCCTCTCCCCCTCTTTTACACCACTGCTACTCTCTGTTGTTATCATCTATGCATAGTCACTTTAATAACTCTACCTAAATGTACATATTACCTCAACTAACCGGTGCCTCCGCACATTGACTCTGTACTGGTACCCCCCTGTATATAGTCTCACTATTGTTATTTTACTGCTGCTCTTTAATTACTTGTTAGTTTTATTTCTTATTCTTATCTGTATTTTTTTAAGCAAGCATTTCACTGTAAGGTCTATTTGTATTCGACTTATGTGACTAATACAATCGGATTTTATTTGAAAAGGTTTCTACCTGGAACCAAAAGGGTTCTACATGGAAACAAAACGGGTTCTTCAAAGGGTTCTCCTACGGAGACCGCCAAAGAACCCTTATTGACTGTAGATAGCACCTTTTTTTCTAATAGTGTGCAGTGCTGAAGTGGCTGCAGAAAATACAGTGAAACTGCAGGAGTGGCTAGAGCTACGGTATTGTGCCCCAGGGCCTTCTGACTGTAAGGCTGACTAATATATCTGTTAGGAGAGAGTGTCACTTTGGAATGGGACTGACCCTAATAAAAACTGACCAGTTGGCATTTTATGTAAGGCTGTATTACTGTGAGGAGGATCCTGAAGCTGAAGTCATACTGTAAGTGTGTGTGTGTGTGTGTGTGTGTGTGTGTGTGTGTGTGTGTGTGTGTGTGTGTGTGTGTGTGTCTGTGTGTGTGTGTGTGTGTGTGTGTGTGTGTGTGTGTGTGTGTGTGTGTGTGTGTGTGTGTGTGTGTGTGTGTGTGTGGGGGGGGGGGGGGGGGGCTTGTCACACTAGCATCCCTATATACTCCCTACAGAGAAGGCTGGTGAGAGTTTCACAACCTTTTCTGCAGCCATTTCAGTATTGTACTTTGTGCTATCTACAGTCAATAAGGGTTCTTCAGCTGTTTGGGGTTTTAGGCTAGGTTTCTGAAGAAGCACTTTGTGACATCTGCTTATGTAAAAAGGGCTTTACAAATATATTTAATTGTAATGTCTGGAATGGAATGGATGGAACCTAGTCAAACAAGTGGTTTCCATATGTTTCATGTGTTTGTGTAGAAACTATTGGTCGCTAAATCCGGAGAAATTACAGACCACGTAAAAAAACTATTGGTCAATAAATCCGTCTAGACCAGGGGTGTCAAACTCATTTCGCATCGTGGGCCACATACGGCCTAGGGAGATGTCAAGTGGGCCGGACCATTAAAATTATACCATACTCTGCTATAAATAACCAAAATATCATGTCTTTCCTTTGTTTTGGTGTAAAGAAGCACAAGAACATTAGGAAAATATTGAAATTTAATGAACTATCCTTTTACAAAACATTTCATGAAACACCTCATATTTCCTTAGACAAATGTGCAATTTACTTTTATCATTCACAAATATGCATTGCAACTGATCCCACTGATTGTACAAAGGCACAAAACTTTAATTGGTACTGAAAAATATAGTAATGCACTTTAAGATTAAATGAGACTTTTAAAGAAAGGAATTTTTAAACCACTTACACATACGCATATAAAATCTAAATGTAATCCCTGCGTACACCTTACAAACTAAGGAGAGTGATTTTAAATGTGTAATGAAGAAAGTGTTCGCCTGTCCTGTAAATCTGTAAACTTCATACATGAAACATACATACACATACAATACATACTGAAAATTTATGGAGTTGTATGAACAGTAGAATTCCATCACACAACTTTTGTTTTGAAGCTGCTGACTAACATTAAAGTGCACATTTTTTAAATCACCACAGTAAGGATTCATCTTCACAGAGCTGTATTCTTTCAATGCAAACAGTATCTAAGGCAGCATTTTAAAGGTGTTAGTCTAGTCTGGACTTGTATTTGTTCCTGAAACTTGGCATCTTTTGGCCTGTACAAGTGCATCAACACCAGGTGTCATGTCCTGACTAGCTGTCACTTTCAGAATGTCATTTAAGTGCTTGTTTGTGAGCCTTGAACGCATTTTTGTTTTATTGATATTCATCACTGAGAAAATTTGTTCACAAAGGTAGGTTGTCCCAAACATGCACAAAATTTTAGCAGCCAGGGCTGTTAATTTGGGGTACCCTGGTAGTAGATACTGATAAAATCTGTCCAGACCTACAGAGGCAAATTTGCCCTTCAAATCTGCATCACACTGCAAATCAATTATCTCTAGCTGAATTTCGACCGGCAGATCAGAAGCTTTAACTGTGAAAGGTGAGCGAAAAACTGAAAATTCTGTCTCAAGTTCACCAAATACCTGAAAACGTTTCTCAAACTCCCGCAGTAGTCCTGCAATTTTGTCTTTGTACCGTTTCATGTCCGCATCAGGTCTGGTCACACACACATCTCTCAGACAGGGGAAATGAGCAGGGTTGCCATTTGCCAGTTGCATCTCCCACAAAGTCAGCTTCAACTTAAATGCATGTATGTTGTCAGAAAACTGTGTGACAACTTTTTTGCGGCCTTGCAACATTTTGTTCAGATTGTTCAAGTGTTCAGTAATATCAACCAAGAATGCAAGGTCCCGTAGCCATTCCTGAGATTGTAATTCCAACACCGGTTTTCCTTTTTTCTCCATGAACTGTCCGATTTCCTCTCGTAGATCAAAGAAATGCCTCAGCACAGCTAATGCTATTTCGCTAGCAATTAGGTAGCTGGCTTTTACCGCTGCTTCACTGACTTCTCGGCTCTGGATGAAAGTTGACTGCTGTTTCCTCAGACCCGCCAGCAATTCGTTAATCTTATCTCTTCTCAGTTGTCCTTGCAAGCCGTCATATTTTTCGCTGTGATGAGTCTCGTAGTGGCGTCGAATATTATATTCCTTCAATACCGAAACTTGTTGCAAACACACCAAGCACGAAGGTTTTCCGTGCATCTCTGTAAATAAATAGGACGTGGTCCATTTTTCTTTGAAAATTCTACACTCCTTATCTACTTTTCTCCGTTTGGATAACGACATTTTGGCTAATGAGGGTGTAGCGGAGAGGTAGAGACCAAGGTATTAACAACGTCGTAACAAGCAGCAGATGGCGCATTGATACCGTCTGCTGTTTTCAGTCTGTCTCAGTGATGCGGCTTGTCTTCTACTCTGATGGAAAGAGTGCGCCCCTTAGCGGATAATCCATGAATTGCAGCGAATTAAAAATATTAATTCCATGTCTTTTATGCATATTTTCCACTTTCAAATTATCCTGCGGGCCTGATCGAACCTCCTTGGGGGCCGGTTCCGGCCCGCGGGCCGTATGTTTGACACCCCTGGTCTAGACCGACCATGTTGAAATGGTCGGCTGGTATGCCCTCACCCGTCTAAGCGGTTGGCTGGTATGCCCTCACCCGTCTGAGCGGTTGGGTGGTATGCCCTCATCCGTCTGAGCGGTTGGCTGGTATGCCCTCACCCGTCTGGCGGTTGGGTGGTATGCCCTCACCCGTCTGAGCGGTTGGGTGGTATGCCCTCACCCGTCTGAGCGGTTGGGTGGTATGCCCTCACCCGTCTGAGCGGTTGGGTGGTATGCCCTCACCCGTCTGAGCGGTTGGGTGGTATGACCTCACCCGTCTGAGCGGTTGGCTGGTATGCCCTCATCCGTCTGAGCGGTTGGCTGGTATGCCCTCACCCGTCTGAGCGGTTGGGTGGTATGCCCTCACCCGTCTGAGCGGTTGGGTGGTATGCCCACATCCGTCTGAGTGGTTGGCTGGTATGCCCTCACCCGTCTGAGCGGTTGGGTGGTATGCCCTCACCCGTCTGAGCGGTTGGGTGGTATGCCCTCACCCGTCTGAGCGGTTGGCTGGTATGACCTCACCCGTCTGAGCGATTGGCTGTTATGACCTCACCCGTCTGAGCGGTTGGCTGGTATGACCTCACCCGTCTGAGCGGTTGGGTGGTATGCCCTCATCCGTCTGAGCGGTTGGGTGGTATGCTCTCACCCGTCTGAGCGGTTGGCTGGTATGCCCTCACCCGTCTGAGCGGTTGGGTGGTATGCCCTCACCCGTCTGAGCGGTTGGGTGGTATGCTCTCACCCGTCTGAGCGGTTGGGTGGTATGCCCTCACCCGTCTGAGCGGTCGGCTGTGAATACCGTCACCCGCTATATACTTCTAACTGATTGGTCTGGTTCTGCCCACTATAGTGCTGTCCAGTTAGAACATGATGTTGAGGCCCATCACTGTACTCTTGATAGTCACCACCACACACACACACAGACACACACACAGACACAGACACAGACACACACAGACACAGCTGTTTCCATTTGAAGATGTTTCTATGATTTTGGTCACCTGAATGACTTGGAATCTTATTGTTGTGGTAATTTCAATGCACGCACAACATTCAGACATTCCTGTTACTGTCGACAATAAAAAGTACCTCAGAAACGTGGCGTCTTCTCCATTCAGACGACGATAACACTCTGACCTGAGTGTGCGGGTGTGTTTCCAAGCGCTCTGATTGGTTGGGAATGGCAGGGCTATGATGGGTGAGGGATACCTAAGGTAACAAGGGAAACTGAAGAGACTGTAAGGGGAAGTTAGGTAGAGAGGAGAGGAGCAAGACGGCCTTTTTTACAGTTTGACTCCGTTCCATTTATTCCATTCCATCCTCCTATAGCTCCTCCCATCAGCCTCCTCTGCCTCCTATAAATATAAAGATTTATATGATTTATCTTTGGTGTAAAAAGGTGTACGGTCAAAAAGTGCAGAGCCCAGAGGTTAACACACGCTAAAAACATGCACTAACCACTGTCCCAATGGAATCAAATCTCTATTACGTGGTTGAAGCGTGCTTCAACAAGGACAGTATCCTCACCATATCAAGAGTGGCAGGTATTCTAGTTGTTAGAGCATTGGGGCAGTAACTGAAAGGTTGCTGGATTGAATCCCTGTGCTGACAAAGTATAAATCTGTCGCTCTGAACAAGACAGTTAACACACTGTTCCCCGGTAGGCCGTCATTGTAAGTAAGAATTTGTTCTTAACTGACTTGCCTCGTTAAATAAATCAAATGAAGAACAGGAATGTGTACATCTGCCAGAGAGCTGGTGGTAGCTCTGTCCTGTGTGACCCAGTAGGCCCACCCCTGGTAAATACAGGCTTGGATGTTCTCTCCATCTTTAAAAATACCCATTGCTGGGTTCTTATATGAGGAGTTAGTTAATATAGCTACTGTAGGGTTGCAGTCCGTCAGGACTCTCTCATTTGGTTCTTGTTAGCAGGTTTCTTCATTTGATTCCATAGAAAGTCTGTCCTATTATTCCATCAAATTGTATCCACATTTCATCTACAGTGCAGACATCACTCTCTGAAAGTACTTCACCCAACACAACATGCAGAGACATGTATTTATTTATTTATATTTATTTAACCTTTATTTAACTAGGCAAGTCAGTTAAGAACAAATTCTTATTTACAATGACGGCCTAACCCGGCAGAACACTAACCCAGATGACGCTGGGCTAATTGTGTGCCTCCCTCGGGGACTCCCAATCACAGCCGGTTGTGATGCAGCCTGGAATCGAACCAGGGCCAGTAGTAACGCCTGTAGCACTAAGATACAGTGCCTTAAACTGCTGTGCCACTGTGTAAATGCACCATGTTCAATAGAATACATAATTCCCTTTGGCGTTGTTGAAGCCTTTCGGTCAGTGTTGAGCATTCTGGAACAGATATCCAAACTACGTTCGGTAGGATCACTGATGTGGAAGTTTTGATGTAATTAAGTAGCTAAAGACTGCCATCTACTGGGCATTGAATAAAATTGTTCCATCGAAGTTATTTGCTTTTTGTACCAACACTGACCACTGCGTGGCAATAATTGAACATGTCAGTGTGAGTATTGTGGAAAATCACTGCAAACTGCACAGTCATCCAGGTCACACCACTATATCTCATAGACTATGGTGGACAAGCACGATTTAAATATTTCACTGTAGTACAGAAATTATACACGCAATAAAACCAATAAAATTCTATGCATAGCTGTGTGTGTGTGTGTGTGTGTGTGTGTGTGTGTGTGTGTGTGTGTGTGTGTGTGTGTGTGTGTGTGTGTGTGTGTGTGTGTGTGTGTGTGTGTGTGTGTGTGTGTGTGTGTGTAAGGCGTAGGAGGAGCCTTTATGGGAAAGCACAGTAAATTACTTCCATTTGAGTCAGAAGGGAGCAATAGAGAGAGAGAGAGAGAGAGAGAGAGAGAGAGAGAGAGAGAGATTTTTATTGTTTATTTCACTTTTGTTTATTATCTAGTTCACTTGCTTTGGCAAAGTTAACATATGTCCCCATGCAAATAAAGCAAATAAATTTAATTGAAAGGGAATTCTGAGAGAGAGAGAGAGAGAGAGAGAGAGATGTGGCTCGAGTTTTCTCTGGATAAAAGGCGGTGTGACGGGTCTTAAAAGGGAGAGGGCGGTGCATTCATTACCAAACAGACACTGGGGTAGATACGCCACAGTATGGATGGCCAGAGACCCCACTCCTTCTTGTCTGACTCCGACATCCCTTATTGTCTGAGCTCTGTCATCACCACACATTGTAGAATAATAGTGAAGACATCAAAACTGTGAAATAACACCTATGGAATCATGTAGTAACTAAAAAAGTGTTAAACAAATCAAAATATATTTTATATTTGAGATTCTTCAAAGTAGAAACCCTTTGCCTTGATGAAGGTTTGCACACGCTTGGCATTCTCTCAACCAGCTTCATGAGTTAGTTACCTGGAATGCATTTCAATTAACAGGTGTGCCATGTTAAAAGTTAATTTGTGGAATTTCTTTCCTGCTTAATGCATTTGAGCCAATCACTTGTGTTGTGACCAGGTAGGGGTGGTATACAGAAGATAGCCCTAATTGGTAAAAGACCAAGTCCATATTTTGGCAAGAACAGCTCAAATAAGCAAAGAGAAATGACAGTCCATCATTACTTTAAGACATGAAGGTCAGTCAATCCGGAACATTTCAAGAACTTCAAGAACATTTCAAGAAAGGAAGACCCAGAGTTACCTCTGCTGCAGAGGATACGTTCATTAGAGTTACCAGCCTCAGAAATTGCAGCCCAAATAAATGGTTCACAAAGTTCAAGTAACAACATCAACTGTTTAGATGAGATTGCGTGAATCAGGCATTCATGGTCGAATTGCCGCAAAGAAACCACTACTAAAGGACACCAATAAGAAGAAGAGACTTGCTTGGGCCAAGAAACACGAGCTATGGACATTAGACCGGTGGAAATCTGTTGGGATGAGTTGGACCGCAGAGTGAAGGAAAAGCAGCCAACAAGTGCTCAGCATATGTGGGAACTCCTTCAAGACTGTTAGAAAAGCATTCCAGGTGAAGCTGGTTGAGAGAATGCCAAGAGCGTGCAAAGTTGTCATCAAGGCAAAGGGTGGCTACTTTGAAGAATCTAAAACATAGAACATATTTTGATTTGTTTAACACTTATTTGGTTACTACATGATTCCATATGTGTTTTCATAGTTTTGATGTCTTCACTGTTATTCTACAATGTTGAAAATTGTCAAAATAAAGAAAAACCCTTAAATGAGTAGGAGTGTCTAAACGTTTGACTGGTACTGGTACAGCAGCCTCTAAAGCTACTCAGTAGGAGTGTCTAAACTTTTGACTGGTACAGGTACAGCAGCCTCTAAAGCTACTCAGTAGGAGTGTCTAATCTTTTGAATGGTACTGGTACTGGTACAGCAGCCTCTAAAGCTACTCAGTAGGGGTGTCTAAACCTTTGACTGGTACTGTATACAGTGCAGCAGCCTCTAAAGCTACTGAGTAGGAGTGTCTACACATTTGACTGGCACTGGTACAGCAGCCTCTAAAGCTACTCAGTCGGAGTGTCCAAATTTTCGACTGGTACTGGTACAGCAGCCTCTAAAGCTACTCAGTAGGAGTGTCTAAACTTTTGACTGGTACTGGTACAGCAGACTCTAAAGCTACTCAGTAGGAGTGTCTAAACTTTTGACTGGTACTGGTACTGGTACAGCAGCCTCTAAAGCTACTCAGTAGGAGTGTCTAAACTTTTGACTGGTACTGTATATAGGGCAGCAACCTCTAAAGTTACTCAGTAGGAGTGTCTAAACTTTTGACTGGTACTGGTACAGCAACCTCTAAATCTACTCAGTAGGAGTGTCTAAACTTTTGACTGGTACTGGTACAGCAGCCTCTAAAGCTACTCAGTAGGGGTGTCTAAACCTTTGACTGGTACTGTATACAGTGCAGCAGCCTCTAAAGCTACTGAGTAGGAGTGTCTACACATTTGACTGGCACAGCAGCCTCTAAAGCTACTCAGTCGGAGTGTCCAAATTTTCGACTGGTACTGGTACAGCAGCCTCTAAAGCTACTCAGTAGGAGTGTCTAAACTTTTGACTGGTACTGGTACAGCAGACTCTAAAGCTACTCAGTAGGAGTGTCTAAACTTTTGACTGGTACTGGTACAGCAGCCTCTAAAGCTACTCAGTAGGAGTGTCTAAACTTTTGACTGGTACTGGTACTGGTATAGCAGCCTCTAAAGCTACTCAGTAGGAGTGTCTAAACTTTTGACTGGTACTGTATATAGGGCAGCAGCCTCTAAAGCTACTCAGTAGGAGGGCTGATCTAGCATCCATTTGGTCTTTTAGATCATAATGAATAAGATTATATGGACTTGATCCCATATCAGCACTCCTACTCTGAGATGCTTTATTCATAATAATAATAATAATAATAATGATTGTCTTAACTCGGTCTTCACCCCAAAGCTTCTCTGTCCTAAACCCAAACCACTGATTCAGGATCAGAACACCTCATCTCTGGTCCTGTGTGGCTCAGTTGGTAGAACATGGACCTTGCGACATTGAGACGGTAGGTTTGATTTCTGGGGCCACCCATATGTAAAATATATGCACACATGAGTTTAGGCCTACTGGAATTCTTATTGCAGAGAAAATGTGTGCTGTGGGAATTGCATACTCTATACCAGGGATCATCAACTAGATTCAGCTGCAGGGTGACTTTTTTCTTGGGTGGGGGGCCGGAACATAATTACAAATAATTAGTAATCTGCAAATTCACCGCAAGAAGCCCAAACAGATATGTTGTCTAAAACAATCATTTCAAACCTTGCTTACATTTGTATACGATCACGTATCTATTACGCGTGGGAATACTTGTGAACAGATCTCTTAAAATAAAATCACTTGGAGCTAATTTCCTGGTGTTTTTACAGTCTTTTACGGAAACGTTTTTTTGTTGTAGTTCAGAACACTTTGGGGGCCAAATATAGCAAAACTCGGCTCGTGGGCCGCCAGTTGGGGAACCCTGCTCTGTCCACTGTATCCAGCAGTGTCTGTGGAATTTCTGAAGGACCGCGCAGGCGCACTAGGGAGATCGCCTTTTAGTCCAGTGCGGCAGGAAAAGCCAGGGGAGACGTCGTGGAGATTGAGGGTTAGGAGAGCAAAACAGTTATAAAGGAAAAAAATTACAGTTGCTTCCGTTTACTTATAACACCATCTTCAAAATATGAATTTAGCTATTCCTGTAAATAGAAGTTGGCGAGCAGTTTCGTAGATAGACGAAACGTTAGTCTACTGGAGGCTATGCTTGCTTGGCAAACTGAAGATAATGTCAGGGAATGGCTGAAAATCCCTAAACTAGTCTATTGCAGTTGCCTGGCTGGAATTGTCTTCTCGTACTGAAAATATCGGACACATGGAAATAAAAACGGTTAGCTTGTAACCGTGGGAAGGATCCACAACACATCTGGGTGTGAGGAATTCCAGTCGGTCTTCGGTTCGGAAACGCATTCGAAGTTTGAACGTAAAGAGACATTTTGCTGCATCGAATTCCTTTTCACGGGATGACATCTACCGCCGACAGAATTCCACGAGTTAACTGACCATCTGCCTCTCCGTAACAGGCCGAGCGAGCCAGGCGTAAAGATGGGTGATGCGGCACATACCAAGGGGTTGAGACGAACCTTTATCGTCCCCTCGATCAAGGCGTTTGATCATTATGATTTCACAAGGGCTAAAATATCCTGTAGCTTCACATGGCTTGTGGCCAAAGCCTTTGGCTCAGGTAGGTGGCGTCTTTTGTTGTCTTCTCAATATTGGTGTGGAAATGTGTAACATTTTATGCAAAATGTTGACAAATTGTGTCAGTGTGCACATCATCATAATAGGGCCAATCATAATTGGTAACCGCGATATTTCTGATGGGCCTAAAGAGCATCTATTATCTGTGTTAAGAATTTGTTATTCGGCTCCAAGGTCCTTGATGAAACATCATCTAGACTTCACCACGCGCGAATGCGACAATGAAACACGCTAATTAGTCATTTCATTAGTCACATCTGGGCGCTCTAATTGACATTGTGCCTGAGGGGAAGCGCACGTGTGTGATGACTAACTGTTGCTCATTCCAATACCTCTGCCTTTTCTGTTCTCAACATGGCAGAGGGCGTTGTTGTTGTACCTACCCTCTCCCATCTGCATGGATGTCTGTGACATGTGATTGATTAGCTATTGCAGCTGGTTCCTGATGTTCACAGCAATGGCCCAATGCCCTACAGGTTGTTGGACCATCTGAACAGTATTAGAAAGATCATTCCATGTGATTTGACCATTGACAACGACACAGTTGTTACTTCACTGGGTGATCTACACCGTTAAGATCAGAATCTATTCTAAACAATCAGAGGAACATTTCCAGTTGTTTCTGGATGAGAGACAGCGCTTAAGCTATATTAAAGGCTTTCGATGGGGCTTCCAGTGTGGCTGGGGAAAGCCTTGGTCTGCAGACTGTAGCCAGAGCAGCCCTAAAACGTGGAATTCCAACTGGCTAGCTCAGTGGCTCTGGGGTTGGTTGGAGGGTGACTGACTCCAGCTCTCTAATGAATGTTTTTAACTACCATCGACTAAGCCAGCTGAACATGACTAGAAGCTCCTCATATAGTAAACAAAGTTTTTCTCAAGTGTATAAATTGGTGTGAAACCCTCACTAGAAGGGCATGGCGTTAACTGCAGGCCTCACCTCATTACTCATTCCTAGAGAATTACATGCTCTTAGCATAGTAGGAGTGGGCAGATTTTCTTTCTTCCTGTTCCTCCCGGTGACACATATTACTGCTCCCTTCCTGCACCAATACAGAGAACTGTGGCCCAATTCATCAGTCCAGTCTACACACACAGCCATGTTTGGCCTAGTTACTATGGCTGTGACAGTAGTCTGACCCACAAAATGCTGAACATGTGCATGTACGTGTAACCGATGTGAAATGGCTAGCTAGTTAGCGGGATGCACGCTGATAGCATTTCAATCGGTGACGTCACTCGCTCTGAGACCTTGAAGTAGTTGTTCCCCTTGCTCTGCAGGGGCCGTGGCTTTTGTGGCGCGATGGGTAACGATGCTTCGTGGGTGTCAGTTGTTGATGTGTGCAGAGGGTCCCTGGTTCGAGCCCAGGTAGGGGCGAGGAGAGGGACGGAAGCCATACTGTTACATACGTACACTTCCACAAAAAGCTGAACATGTGCGTGTAGTACACTTACACACTCACAAAATGTTTTCCTCTATTATGACTGATTCCAGAGGCGTCTGGTTGTTGCTCTCCTGTGTGGCACTGGATCATTGACTAGGTGACTGACTGCTCTCTCTCTCTCTTTGTGTGTGTGTGTGTGTGTGTGTGTGTGTGTGTGTGTGTGTGTGTGTGTGTGTGTGTGTGTGTGTGTGTGTGTGTGTGTGTGTGTGTGCATGCACAAATGCTTTGCGAGCAGCTGTTCTAGAATGTGCTCTACACAGACAGTCCTCTCCTGTCTCTGTAACATCTGTGGTGTTGGCCTTGTGGAGACCCCAGTCGGTGACAACATTTGTCTCCATTACATCACAACACAGGGGCCTGCCTGTGGGATCCTTGGGATGTCCCTACCCTGAACATTAACCAACATTAGTCTCATCTTGTGTGAACTTATTAGCCACAATCAATGTGAGTGACAACAGCTTGGATCGCTTCTTTGGTCTGACTACATGAATGTTCGTACTGCATTGGAGAATAAGTAGTCTGACGTTAGTTTACATAGTGAGCAACTGAACAAAAATGTTACCTTTGAAAACCACTGCTAAAATACATCTAGTTATTTCTCAACGTTGTAGTCCAGTGCTTTGAATCAGACATTGTGAATATAAGCTACACGTTTCTAAGAATGCAATAACTGCATAGTAACAGAAAAGTGATGTTGCTGACAGCTGTACATGTTTTAATGTTCCCTCGCTGTGCTGTGCTCCAATTGGACGACTTTCTATGTTTGGCATAGTAAGGGTGGATGTTCCAGGTCCCGTGTTTGGACTTCCTGTGATGCTACTTCCTGTGTACTTCCTGTTTGATTGGTTGTCCTTGACACAGCAGGTTTTGATGAACTGGTGGAAAACTAAATCCTGCTCACTCTGTAAAGGGTGATCTGCACTCCACACTGTTACAAATAAGCCTGCTTTATTGGTCTAATAGAACCTTTCTGATGGACATATTTTCATTTTCTTTTAAATTGAACCTTTATTTAACTAGGCAAGTCAGTTAAGAACAAATATGAACTGAGCCCTATAACGCCTGTTTGGTTCTTTATTGCACCATCTTTTCTAGCAGCACTTGTATGGCTGTTGTTAGCAAGACTGTGTTAACATTGTAAAGCCTAATGTTCCATCCACTTAAAGGTGTGTAGTATTGTTACTGCTCTAGGAGGCCTAGAGGGAAGAAGTCAGAGAGCTGGCAGTGTGGTGCCAGGACAACAACCTCTCCCTCAATGTCAGCAAGACAAAGGAGCTGATCGTGGACTACACATCTGTAGTGGAGCGAGTTGAGAACTTCAAGTTCCTCGGTGTCCACGTCACTAAGGAACTATCATGGTCTAAAAACAGCAACACAGTCGTGATGCGGGAACGACAACGCCTCTTCCCCCACAAGAGGAAAAGATTTGGCATGGGCCCTCAGATCCTCAAAAGTTCTACAGCTGCACCATTGAGAGCATCCTGACTGGCTGCATCACCGCCTGATATGGCAACTGTTTGGCATCTGACCTCAAGGCACAACAGAGGGTAGTGCGTGCGGCCCAGTACATCAATGGGGCAGCGCTCCTGGCCACCCAGTACCTCTATACCAGGCGGTGTCAGAGGAAGGCCCTAAAAATGGTCAGATTCCAGCCACCCTGGTCATACACAGTCCTTTCTGCTACGGCACAACAAAAGGTACCAGATAACCAAGTCTGAGAACAAAAGGCTCCTGAACAGCTTCTACCCCCGAGCTATGAGACTGCTCAAGAGTTCATCAAATGGCTACCTGGACTATTTCCATTTCCACTTTTTCTTCACATTCTTGCACTGGCTCTGTGCACACTCACTGGACTCTACCCACACACACACATATACTATACTGACACTCCAACATACACACACACTACATATGCTCACACACACCAAATACACAAACACATGCATATTGACGCCACACACACACAAATTCACATATAGACACACTTTCTCACTCTTCACATACACTGCTGCTACTGTTTATTATCTATCCTTATTGCCTAGTCACTTTTACCCCTGCCTACATGTACATAGTCCCTCAACTACCTCGTAACCCTGCACATTGACTTGATACCGGTACTCCTTGTATATAGCCTCATTATTGTTATTTTATTGTGTAAATATTTCCCTTTCTGCACATTTTTCTTACTTTTTATCTCTGCATTGTTGGGAAAGCGCTCGTAAGTAAGCATTTCACTGTAAAGTCTAGACCTGTTGTATTCTGTGCATGTGACAAATAACATGAGATTTGATTTAAGAGTAGAGGTCGACCGATTATGATTTTTCAACGCCGATACCAAATCTATTTAGCCTCAAATAAATAATGAAACATGTTAAATTTGGTTTAAATAATGCAAAAACTAAGTGTTGGAGGAGAAAGTAAAAGTGCAATATGTGCCATGTAAGAAAGCTAACGTTTAAGTTCCTTGCTCAGAACATGAGAACATATGAAAGCTGGTGGTTCCTTTTAACATGAGTCTTCAATATTCCCAGGTAAGAAGTTTTAGGCTGTAGTTATTATAGGAATTATAGGACTATTTCTCTCTATACGATTTGTATTTCATATACCTTTGACTATTGGATGTTCTTATAGGCACTTTAGTATTGCCAGTGTAACAGTATAGCTTCCATCCCTCTCCTCGCCGCTACCTGGGCTCGAACCAGGAACACATCGACAACAGCCACCCTCGAAGCAGCGTTACCCATGCAGAGCAAGGGGAACAACTACTCCAAGTCTCAGAGCGAGTGACATTTGAAACGCTATTAGCGCGCACCCCGCTAATTAGCTAGCCATTTCACATCGGTTACACCAGCCTAATCTCGGGAGTTGATAGGCTTGAAGTCATAAACAGCGCAATGTTTGAAGCATTGCGAATAGCTGCTGGCAAAAGGCACGAAAGTGCTGTTTGAATAAATGCTTACGAGCCTGCTGGTGCCTACCATCGCTCAGTCAGACTGCTCTATCAAATCATAGACTTAATTATAACGTAACACCACACAGAAATACGAGCCTTAGGTCATTAATATGGTCAAATCCGGAAACTATCATCTCCAAAACAAAACGTTTATTCTTTCAGTGAAATACGGAACCGTTCCGTATTTTATCTAACGGGTGGCATCCATCAGTCTAAATATTCCTGTTACATTGCACAACCTTCAATGTTATGTCATAATTACATAAAATTCGGGCAAATTAAAAATAAAAAAAAAATGCAGCAAAATCTGCATCCAAATTTACCGATTTCCGATTGTTATGAAAACTTGAAATCGGCCCTAGTTAATCGACCATTCCGATTAATCGGTCGACCTCTATTTGAGATCATAGGAGCTTTTGTCCATCCTCTCGGGGTTTTGAGGTGGTTTTAAATTAGGGACAGTTGGTGGACTTTATATTGGGGACAGACAGTTGTTGTTGTGGCTAGGTCTGGCTGTTGAGTGGTAAATGCCTGTTATTGTCTGAAATAGCCCCCTTCATCTCTCTGGGTGGTGTCATGACGTTGGCCTGGGCGTAGGTTTATGACAGTCATAAATACCTCTCCCCCTTTTTCCTCTCTCTACCCTACTGATGTGACATTTGGTTAACATAGAGATTCTGGGAACATCAGAAGGTGGGGGGAAATGAACTATATTCTGGTAATCCGACCAATTGATACCGATTATTCAGCCAATTTTTAGTTATATATGTGTGTGTGTGTGTGTGTGTGTGTGTGTGTGTGTGTGTGTGTGTGTGTGTGTGTGTGTGTGTGTGTAATAATGACAATTTGTAACGGTTGTTCTCCTCCTCTTCGTCCGAAGAGGAGGAGTAGGGATTGGACCAAAGCACAGCGTTGTGATATGACATAATGAATTTATTTACAACAGACGAAAAAAACGAAGAACACTTGAAATGATTACAAAATAACAAAACGAACGTGGACAGACCTGAACTATGAGAACTTACATACAACACGAAGAACGCACGAACAGGTACAGACTACAACAACCGAACGAACAAACAAAACAGTCCCGTGTGGTGCACAGACACAAACACGGAAGACAACCACCCACAAACAAACAGTGTGAACAACCTACCTTAATATGGTTCTCAATCAGAGGAAACGTAAAACACCTGTCCCTGATTGAGAACCATATCAGGCTAAATGACAATGAACCTAAACATAGAAACACATAACATAGAATGCCCACCCCAACTCACGCCCTGACCAACTAAACACATACAAAAACAAGAGAAAACAGGTCAGGAACGTGACACAATTACAACAATACTGAATGAAAAATGAACACTTTAATTTTAACTTAATATAATACATAAATAAAAATCTATTTAGTCTCAAATAAATAATGAAACATGTTTAATTTGGTTTAAATAATGCAAAAACACAGTGTTGAAGAAGAAAGTAAAAGGGCAATATTGCAGCCACAGGTCCTTCTGATGCTGCACTCGCGTAACAGGTGGTCAGCCTGCCAGGTGGTCAGCCTGCCAGGTGGTCAGCCTGCCACACAGTCTCCTCGTGGATTGCAATGTAATCGACCATAATCGGCATCCAAAAAGGCCAATTACTGATTGTTATGAAAACTTAAAATCGTCCCTAATTAATCGGCCAACCTCTAATAGTAAGCCTAGCCTATAGAAAGCTAATGGGATCCTCCTCTTTTTAAGAGGCCATTACTCTGTTTTCTCCCGCAATTGCATAGCCTATAGAAATGTTGCGCAACCTGAGCTCATGGGCTCTCATGAAGTGTTTGATTAGATTTTCACGTACATTTGCATTGATGTCAGAGTGATTAGAGGGACAATAGAGTGCTTAGTACGAGTCAGTTAGCAAGTTTGGTAGGCTAGTAATGACCATCAGCAGCATCATGGCTTGGAAAAGCCTAATTACTATGACTAAACGGTCACGTGGAATTTGACTGCCTTCATAACTCGTGACCGCCAGTGTGGTGGAAATACGGTCACCGCAACAGCCCTAAACATACACACTCTCCTGATCGCATGCATGCACAAACTCTGCTCTAAGGTAGGGCTCTGTGGACAGTTTTCTCAGCGTTGTCTCCTGAAAGGACAAAAACAAGCCTAATGACAGGTTTCCACTAGCAACCACTGACACGGTCACCGCAACAGACCTAAACACACACAGACACACAGACACACACACACACACACACACACACACACACACACACACACACACACACACACACACACACACACACACACACACACACCTGAGCGCATGCTCAAACACACACACACACACAGGCCAGGAACACCGTCCTTGCCCCATACGTGCCCTTTCAACCCAACTGCCCCTCTGACTCAAAAACACTCGCAGGACCGCCTGACTCATCATGTGAGAGAAGAGCAGGAAGTGGTGTAGTCTCTGAGGGCAGACTGCAGTACAGTATGTTGGCTTTGTTGAAGAGTAAATCCCATTTAAATCAACAGGATTAAGGCACGTACACACCTCACAGAGACTGTCTAAGTGGCCCAGGGCCTGGGCCTGTCCTACACACCTCACAGAGACTGTCTAAGTGGCCCAGGGCCTGGGCCTGTCCTACACACCTCACAGAGACTGTCTAAGTGGCCCAGGGCCTGGGCCTGTCCTACACACCTCACAGAGACTGTCTAAGTGGCCCAGGGCCTGGGCCTGTCCTACACACCTCACAGAGACTATCTAAGTGGCCCAGGGCCTGGGCCTGTCCTACACACCTCACAGAGACTGTCTAAGTGGCCCAGGGCCTGGGCCTGTCCTACACACCTCACAGAGACTGTCTAAGTGGCCCAGGGCCTGGGCCTGTCCTACACACCTCACAGAGACTGTCTAAGTGGCCCAGGGCCTGGGCCTGTCCTACACACCTCACAGAGACTGTCTAAGTGTCCCAGGGCCTGGGCCTGTCCTACACACCTCACAGAGACTGTCTAAGTGTCCCAGGGCCTGGGCCTGTCCTACACACCTCACAGAGACTGTCTAAGTGGCCCAGGGCATGGGCCTGTCCTACACACCTCACAGAGACTATCTAAGTGGCCCAGGGCCTGGGCCTGTCCTACACACCTCACAGAGACTGTCTAAGTGGCCCAGGGCCTGGGCCTGTCCTACACACCTCACAGAGACTGTCTAAGTGGCCCAGGGCCTGGGCCTGTCCTACACACCTCACAGAGACTATCTAAGTGGCCCAGGGCCTGGGCCTGTCCTACACACCTCACAGAGACTGTCTAAGTGGCCCAGGGCCTGGGCCTGTCCTACACACCTCACAGAGACTATCTAAGTGGCCCAGGGCCTGGGCCTGTCCTACACACCTCACAGAGACTGTCTAAGTGGCCCAGGGCCTGGGCCTGTCCTACACACCTCACAGAGACTATCTAAGTGGCCCAGGGCCTGGGCCTGTCCTACACACCTCACAGAGACTGTCTAAGTGGCCCAGGGCCTGGGCCTGTCCTACACACCTCACAGAGACTGTCTAAGTGGCCCAATCCCATCAAGAGACACAGTCCTAGAGGAGCTGACTGTAGTGTCAGTTATTGTGTGACCAAACTAACCTGCTCCTCTCTCCATCTACAGACACAGCCCCAGAGGAGCTGACTGTAGTGTCAGTTATTGTGTGACCAAACTAACCTGTTCCTCTCTCCATCTACAGACACAGCCCCAGAGGAGCTGTCAGTTATGTAGCCTACACTCCAAAAGGGTTCTACCTGTAATCAAAAAGGGTTATTCAAAGGGTTCTCCTATGGGGACAGCCAAGGAACCCTTTTAGGTTTTAGGGTTCTCCTATGGGGACAGCCAAGGAATCCTTTTAGGTTTTAGATAGCACCTTTTTTGTAGCTATCCTCACACACCCTCCTCAACATCCCTAGACGTGCTCCCAGAGGATGGGGTCTTACTATCCCCAAACTAACCCGTCCCTTCCTCTCTCCCTCCAAAGATGCGGTCCCTGAGGAGCTGGCTGACCCCTTCTACAGGGACCAGTACAGCCAGGAGCACCTGAAGCCCCCCGTGGCGTCCCTGCTGCTGTCTGCAGAGCTCTACTGCCGGGCGGGTAGTCTCATCCTCCGCAGCGATGCCGTCAAACCTCTGCTGGGACACAACGCCGTCATCCAGGCCCTGGCACAGAAGGGACTGTACGTCACAGACCAGGACCGACTGGTCACAGAGAGGGACCTGACCAGCACTCCTATACGCATGGTGAGGATGGAGATGTCTGTCATGCACACACACCCTTTCTTTCTTTCATCCCCCTTTAATCTCTATTCCTTCTCTGTCTCTTTCACTCACACACTCATCCTCAATCTCTTTGTGTATGTGCTCTAAGGTAAGGTTTGATGATAAGTTGGGTATTTGAATCAGCTGGGTAGTGCTTAGTGTTATAACGGACCGTAGCTCCCACGGTTCGGCACGCATGTGAACTGCAGATCAATTGCAAAGTTTAACCATCATAGTGTGAAATACAGTTTTACTGCCGCTGTTACTATCCAAGTTAATAATTCCCTAAATCTTGATGCAGAGCTGCAGTGGAAAGATAAAGACAAGACAGATGCTGTGTTTTACTCTGAAGCCAGAAGGTTGATTTGGTAGTTGTTTTAAATCAGTTGTGTGTTCTGTTCACGTGAACGAGGCATGTTGAATCCCAACAAATCAATCCTGGATGCTCGCGTTGCAGAAAGCAAAGAAGAAAAAATAGCTGAAGAACTGGAAAAGCCTCCCGCTTCATTTAAGTCTCATGTACGGGAGCATTTAGGCTTCCCTGTCAAATAGGATGTCGGAAGCAGGGTGGTGGACAACACCATTACGGTGTGTTGGCATTGTGCCACAAGAAAGCCGTATGATCATGGAAATACATGGAGCACGGCCACACATTTAAAGCGTCATCAACCTGGTGTGTCAGTGACGGGAGCCAACTCAGCCTAGAGACAACAACTTCATGGAAATACATGGAGCACGGCCACACATTTAAAGCGTCATCACCCTGGTGTGTCAGTGACGGGAGCCAACTCAGCCAAGAGACAACTTCTCACCGTGACATCTAAGCCCTTTGCTGCAGAATCAGACCGGACTGAAGCCGTCACCAAATCTACTGGGATGTTTATCACTGCAGACATGAGGCCATACTCTGTTGTGGAAAACAAAAGGGTTTCAAGATATGGTGGAAGTGCTTGAGCTAGGAAATCGCCTGGCAGTATGAAGATCATGCCAGATCTTTATGAACAGGAAAATATCAAAATTGTCAACGAATTATCCAAGGCATCCTCTGCTGCCCTCACCACAGACGGGTGGTCCTCCAGGGTAACAGAAAGCTACGTGACTGTGACTGTTCACTACACCAGAGACGGGTGGTCCTCCAGGGTAACAGAAAGCTACGTGACTGTGACTGCTCACTACACCACAGACGGGTGGACCTCCAGGGTAACAGAAAGCTATGTGACTGTGACTGTTCACTACACCACAGACGGGTGGTCCTCCAGGGCAACAGAAAGCTACGTGACTGTGACTGTTCACTACACCACAGACGGGTGGTCCTCCAGGGCAACAGAAAGCTATGTGACTGTGACTGTTCACTACACCACAGACGGGTAGACCTCCAGGGCAACAGAAAGCTACGTGACTGTGACTGCTCACTACACCACAGACGGGTGGTCCTCCAGGGCAACAGAAAGCTACGTGACTGTGACTCCTCACTACACCACAGAGGAGTGGACCTCTAGGGTAACAGAAAGCTACGTGACTGTGACTGCTCACTACACCACAGAGGAGTGGTCGTCCAGGGCAACAGAAAGCTACGTGACTGTGACTGCTCACTACACCACAGACGGGTGGTCCTCCAGGGTAACAGAGAGCTACGTGACTGTGACTGTTCACTACACCACAGAGGAGTGGTCGTCCAGGGCAACAGAAAGCTACGTGACTGTGACTCCTCACTACACCACAGAGGAGTGGACCTCTAGGGTAACAGAAAGCTACGTGACTGTGACTGCTCACTACACCACAGAGGAGTGGTCGTCCAGGGCAACAGAAAGCTACGTGACTGTGACTGCTCACTACACCACAGACGGGTGGTCCTCCAGGGTAACAGAGAGCTACGTGACTGTGACTGTTCACTACACCACAGACGGGTGGACCTCCAGGGTAACAGAAAGCTACGTGACTGCTCACTACACCACAGACGGGTGGTCCTCCAGGGCAACAGAAAGCTACGTGACTGTGACTGCTCACTACACCACAGACGGGTGGTCCTCCAGGGCAACAGAAAGCTACGTGACTGTGACTGCTCACTACACCACAGACGGGTGGACCTCCAGGGCAACAGAAAGCTACGTGACTGTGACTGTTCACTACACCACAGAGGAGTGGGAGATGTGAAGTCCGGTGCTACAGACACGCCCCCTCTATGAGAGGCACAAATCTGGTGCAGGTACTGCTGGGAGCAGTAGCAGAGTGGACGCTAGAGAGGCCCAATAGCATCCCACCCACCACAGATAATGCCAAGAACCCATAAAATGCAGTGATAGAGGCTGGACTGGGGCCACAGATAGCTTGCTTTGCACATGTGATCAATTTAGCATCTCAAAGGGGAATCTCAGTGAAGCGGATGGACCGCCTCCTTGGGAAAATCAGGAAGGTGGTTTCCTTTTTCCACCGAAGCACAACAGCCGCTCACGTGCTTAAGACCAAGCAGGAAATGTTACAGCTACCGACCCACAAGCTCATACACCATGTCACAACAAGATGGAACTCCACTTATGACATGTAGGAGCGCTATCTTGAGCAGAAGACAGCTGTATAACTCTGCACTGACAGACAAGACCCTGAAAAAACATAAAGCCATCGTCACCTTGTCTGATGACGTGAAAGTGGCAGAGGAGGTCCTCCAGGTGCTCAGACCCCTCAAAACGGTTACAACCCTCTACTGAGCACTGAACCTGCCCCGTCTGTGTCCATGATCCTACCTCTGAAAACAAGGATCCTACCTCTGAAAACAAGGATCCTACCTCTGAAAACAAGGATCCTACCTCTGAAAACAAGGATCCTACCTCTGAAAACAAGGATCCTACCTCTGAAAACAAGGATCCTACCTCTGAAAACAAGGATCCTACCTCTGAAAACAAGGATCCTACCTCTGAAAACAAGGATCCTACCTCTGAAAACAAGGATCCTACCTCTGAAAACAAGGATCCTACCTCTGAAAACAAGGATCCTACCTCTGAAAACAAGGATTCTACCTCTGAAAACAAGGATTCTACCTCTGAAAACAAGGATCCTACCTCTGAGAACAAGGATCCTACCTCTGAGAACAAGGATCCTACCTCTGAAAACAAGGATCCTACCTCTGAAAACAAGGATTCTACAATCCATGGCCCCAAGTGAGGAAGACGGCACCATCACTAGAGATGTCAAGGCTGCCATTAGAGAGGACCTGAACCCCAGATACCCCCCTAATGTACAGGACTACCCTCATAGAGCTACTGCACTGGATCCAAGGTCCAAGTCCTTGTCTCACCTAGAACCTGTCTCACCTAGATCCTGTCTCACCTAGACCCTGTCTCACCTAGACCCTGTCTCACCTAGACCCTGTCTCACCTAGACCCTGCCCTACACCGGAGGACATACAGTGATCTCACCACTGACATTGTGGCCACTGAAGAGGTAAAAAAATAGAGTGAATTACTTGTATAATAAATGTAGTGCAGTCTAATCTTAGTCTATGTTATTAGAATCATCCATTTTTGATTTGGAATAATGGCTTTTTTAAAATGTTATTGCCACAATTATAGTTCTATGAAATATGAAAATAAATAATTTGTTAGTTTAATAGATCACGTCATTTTTTTCTGCAGGGTCAAGCCATAGAGCCGACAGGAGCAGACTCAGAGGCATCTCCTCCACAAAATCATTTGGCCATGAAGAAGCTTTTAGGGGAGACCTTTATGAGCAAAGACACAGGCAAGACGTTTGCCAACACCATCAAAGAGGAGGTGGCATCCTACAAGGCAGCAAGCGGCATTCCTCTGGATGGTGATCCACTGGCATGGTGATCCTCTGGATGGTGATCCACTGGCCTGGTGATCCACTGGCCTGGTGATCCACTGGCCTGGTGATCCTCTGGCCTGGTCATCCTCTGGCATGGTCATCCACTGGCATGGTCATCTACTGGCATGGTGATCCACTGGCATGCTGATCCACTGGCATGGTGATCCACTGGCATGGTGATCCACTGGCATGGTGGGAAAGCAATGAGAGGTCTCCCCTCTCCCCAGACAATGTAGAAATCATCATCTTTTTGAAAAATAATTAGAAGTTATAAGCTCAGGTCTGCTTTGCTTTCTTTCTTTTGTTTGATGATGTGGACACAGGCTATTTTCTTATTCACTATTCAAAGGAAGAAGGTATCATACCTCATATTGCACTTTAATTTAACAATTGAGTATTGAATATTTTATTTTAAGATTTTATTTAAACATTGAAAAGTTCCATGCTTTAAGTGTTCTTTAACTAATAAATGGAAAGAAAAGTTATATTTGTCCCCCTTTTTTTTTGCTCATCCGAAAAATGATCCGATCCGTGACTCAAAACGTGATCCGAACCGTGAGTTTTGTGATCCATTGCACCACTAGTAGTGCAAAAACACAAACCTCTTGTGGTCCCCAGGACTGAGTTGGGGAAACCCTGCTCTAATGTAGGGCTCTGTGGACAGTATTCTCAGCGTTGTCTCCTGAAAGGACAAAAACAAGCCTAATGACAGGTTTCCACTAACAACCACAGGCAGACAGACAGACTGGCGGTACTGTTATGTCACACAGTACAAGGTAAAAATGCCTTTCTTAGGAAAGAGCAAATAAAGCAGAATATTGTTTTTATGTGTGTGTAATGGAACGGAGAGTCATGATCATGGGCTACTCCTCACTATAACGTGTACAGCAGAAAGATTTCAGTTATTTCGTCTGCTCCAATTAGTAAAACCTCAAGCCTTTGGTCACGAACTGAGGATTTAAGCAGTCCTTTTAAATCTACAATCCTTTTCAGTTGATCTTCCATTGAAGAATGTATGGCAGCTTGATATGAGGGTATTTCATGAGCTTTTAAAACATTTAGACTTGATATCAGTTATGAGATATTTATTCTAATCTGATAATGTGTGTTTGAGAGCAATGAGTTTAAATCCAGCCACAATCTCATGCATAGTTAGAGACTGTATATACAGTGCCTTCATAAAGTATTCAGACCCCTTCACTTTTTACACATTTTGTTACGTTACAGCCTTATTCTAAAATTGATCAAATTTAAAAATGTCCTCATCAATCTACACACAATACCCCATAATGACATCACAATACCCCATAATGACAAACAGAAATACCTTACTTACATAAGTATTCAGACCCTTTATTACGAGACTCGAAATTGAGTTCAGGTGCCTCCTGTTTACATTGATCATCCTTGAGATGTTTCTACAACTTGATTGGAGTCCACCTGTGGTAAATTCAATTGATTGGACATGATTTGGAAAGTCACACCCCTGTCTATATACGATCCCACAGTTGACAGTGCATGTCAGAGCTAAAACCAAGTCATGAGGTCGAAGGAATTGTCCATAGAGCTCCGAGACAGGATTGTGTCGATGCACAGATCTGGGGAAAGATACCAAAAGATTTCTGCAGCATTGAAGGTCCCCAAGAACACAGTGGCCTCCATCATTCTGAAATGAAAGAAGTTTGGAACCCCCAAGACTCTTCCTAGAGCTGGCCACCCGGCCAAACTGAGCAATCCGGGGAGAAGGGCCTTGGTCAGGGAGGTGACAAAGAACCCGGTGGTCACTCTGACAGAGCCCCAGAGGTCTTCTGTGGAGATGGGAGAACCTTCCAGAAGGACAACCATCTCTGCAGCACTCCACCAATCAGGCCTTTATGGTAGAGTGGCCAGACATAAGCCACTCCTCAGTAAAAGACACATGACAGCCCTCTTGGAGTTTGACAAAAGGCACCTAAAGACTCTCAGACCATGAGAAACACGATCCTCTGGTCTGATGATTGAACTTGTTGGCCTGAATGCCAAGTGTGACGTCTGGAGGAATCCAGGCACTGCTCATCACCTGGCCAACATCATCCCTACAGTGAAGCATGGTGGTGGCAGCATCATACTTTGGGGATGTTTTTCAGCGGCAGGGACTGGGACACTAGTCAGGATCGAGTACAGAGAGATCGTTGATGGAAAAACTGCTCCAGAGCGCTCAGGACCTCAGACTGGGGTGAAGGTACACCTTCCAACAGGACGACGATCCTAAGCACACAGCCAAGACTATGCAGGAGTGGCTTCGGGACAAGTCTATGATTGTCCTTGAGTGGCCCAGCCAAAACCCAGACTTGAACCCGATCTAACATCTCTGGAGAGACCTGAAAATAGTTGTGCAGCAACACTCCCAGTCCAACCTGACTGAGCTTTAGAGGATCTGCAGAGAAGAATGGGAGAAACTACCCAAATACAGGTGTGCCAAGCTTGTAGCGTCATACCCAAGAAGACTTGAGGCTGTAATCGCTGCCAAAGGTACTTCAACAAAGTACTGAGTAAAGAGTCTGAATACTTATGTAAATGTGATATTTCATTTTTGTGTTTTTTGTTTTGCAAACATTTCTAAAAATCTGTTTTTGCTTTATCATTATGGGGTATTGTGTGTAGATTGCTGAGTTAAAAAAAAAATGTAATACATTTTAGAATAAGGCTGTGACGTAACAAAATGTGAAAAAAGTGTAGGATACTTTTCGAATGCACTGTAACTGCCGACAAAATGGCAGGCTGCATTGCAGTGCTTTTTCTCTCTCATCCTCCCCCCCTCCAATGCCCACATTCTAACCAGTGTTTATAATAAGACCAAACCATTTTTCTCTTGTGAATATTTAATGGCTGCTCGACACAGAGACCACAATTCATCTGCCCCATCTGCTGTGGCATACATAGAATCTCCTTCCCTCCCATCTAATCTTTCTCTCCTTCCCTCTATATCTCCTCATCAGTTATTTCTGTCTTTCTCTATCGCTCTTCTTCCCTCTCTCTCTTCAACAACACTTTCTTTCCCTCCTTGGTCTTTCTTTCTCTCTTTTTCCTCTCTTTTCTCTCGCTCCCCCCTCTCTCTCCCCCTCTCTCTCGTTGTCTCCCTCTCTCTCCTCTCTCTCTCCCCCTCTGTCTCTCGCTGTCTCTCTTCTCTCTCTCTCCCTCCCTCTTTTCGTCTCTCTCTACCCCCTTTCTCTCCTCTCTCCCCCCGCTTTCATCTTTCCCCCTCTCTGTCTCTTGCTCTCTCCCTCTCTCTCTCCCCCTCTCTCTCCCTCTCTCTAAAACATCTATAGAGGATAAAATAAAGTCTCTAGTTCAGTATGTTGAAGATTGATCAATGGAAGTAGTTTCTCAGGTGTGATGACGGGGTGGGTGGAGACGGGGGGACGGGACTTTGACGCAGTCCCCCTGTCCTCTATAGTATCCAAGGACAGGGTAGGACTGTGTGTGTGTGTGTGTGTGTGTGTGTGTGTGTGTGTGTGTGTGTGTGTGTGTGTGTGTGTGTGTGTGTGTGTGTGTGTGTGTGTGTGTGTGTATGTATGTATGTGTAATGAGCGTACAGGGTCCAATGTTAACTTTTTTCACACAGGGCCAATAGATTGGCATGGTTTTAAATGCATTGGGGTCACACAGGGCCAATAGGTTGGCATGGTTTTAAATGCATTGGGGTCACACAGGGCCAATAGGTTGGCATGGTTTTAAATGCATTGGGGTCACACAGGGCCAATAGGTTGGCATGGTTTTAAATGCATTGGGGTCACACAGGGCCAATAGGTTGGCATGGTTTTAAATGCATTGGGGTCACACAGGGCCAATAGGTTGGCATGGTTTTAAATGCATTGGGGTCACACAGGGCCAATAGGTTGGCATGGTTTTAAATGCATTGGGGTCGCACAGGGCCAATAGGTTGGCATGGTTTTAAATGCATTGGGGTCACACAGGGCCAATAGGTTGGCATGCTTTTAAATGCATTGGGGTCACACAGGGCCAATAGTTTGGCATGGTTTTAAATGCATTGGGGTCGCACAGGGCCAATAGGTTGGCATGGTTTTAAATGCATTGGGGTCACACAGGGCCAATAGGTTGGCATGGTTTTAAATGCATTGGGGTCACACAGGGCCAATAGGTTGGCATGCTTTTAAATGCATTGGGGTCACACAGGGCCAATAGGTTGGCATGCTTTTAAATGCATTGGGGTCACACAGGGCCAATAGGTTGGCATGCTTTTAAGTGCATTGGGGTCACACAGGGCCAATAGGTTGGCATGCTTTTAAATGCATTGGGGTCGCACAGGGCCAATAGCATGCTTGGCATGCTTTTCTCTCTATATGCAGGTATTAATAGGCTACATTTGGTTATTATGATGTGTGTTAAAAAGCTGTTTAATAGAATTTAAGTGTACTTGATTCTTTAGAATTCTATTCATTGCATACATGTTGGTTTCTAAAGTACAGTGGATGTCATTTCGAGAAAATAAATGTACATCTAAAAATAAGAAGCTGCCTCTTTAAGACAAACGTTCCTAAAGAGAGATCGTCATGGCTACAGTAGGCTGTATGCTGGCTGTCTTTAATGATCTTTCTTTTAGCAGACTATCAACAGTAGCCAGCGTATTGCTAGCATGTTCTCTATTGACGGTTTCCTTTTGTAAATCACTTTCCCTAAAATAAATAAGCTCAGCGAGTAGAGATGGTTCTTTTTGCTCGGGTCACGGTGTGCTGTGTGAACGTATCAACGTCTGTACTGCTCAGGTGCTCGTCAAGTTGGGACTCGTGGATAGTAATGCTTGAATGAACGGCCAGTTCTATTGCGGAAATACAAATAGCATGACTTTGCCGTGTATAGTCTTCTATGTTTTTTGCGACGGAGCAAGTAAATGTTGAACTGGAATACAAAAATGCGCCGAAAAGTTACTGGCCCGGTCGATATCCACTGGAGAGACAGGTTTTTACTGGCCCCGGGCCAGCGGGCCATCGTTACTGTTGGTCCCTGGGGTGTAAACAGGGAATTGACCTTAATTGGCGACAAAGCCTACAGCCAGTTAATTTACTAGCCTGTATATCCTCCCTGACACACACACACACACACACACACACACACACACACACACACACACACACACACACACACACACACACACACACACACACACACACACACACACACACACACACACACACACACTATATACACGCCCACACCTCTTTGTCCTTTAAACATGCACAATCTCTTCAGGATAGGCAGCTGCAGAGTGTAGCTCCCCATAGGAGTTGAGACAGTGTGTTTATGTACACTCAGCAGTCTGTGTAGTTTAGTGCAGATACGTGGTTGTTGCTGGGTTGGGTTTATGATGACCTCGTGGTTTTTCACACACGGCTACTTGGCCTGGGTACAGGTCAGAAGGAGGGTTGAGGATGACAGCAGGAGGAGGAGTGCAGTGGGGGAGCGGGGCAGGCCGACAGAGGATGAATAGAGAGGGGGAGTGAGGGAATGGAGGGGTAGATGGGCTTCGGCTTGGCTGGGGTCTAGGGAGGAAGCGGGAAAGGACTGTTTAAAGAGAGGGGGGAAAGAGGAGAGGAAAGGGGGTGGAGTTGAGGACTATGTTATGGTATTAGAGGAGGAGAAGACAGGGAATATATCTGTAGAGAGAAGAGAGAATATATCTGTAGAGAGAAGAGAAGAGGGAATATATCTGTAGAGAGAAGAGAGAATATATCTGTAGAAAGAAGAGAAGAGGGAATATATCTGTAGAGAGAAGAGAGGGAATATATCTATAGAGAGAACAGAGGTAATATATCTGTAGAGAGAAGAGAGGGAATATATCTGTAGAGAGAAGAGAAGAGGGAATATATCTGTAGAAAGAAGAGAGGGAATATATCTGTAGAGAGAAGAGAGGGAATATATCTGTAGAGAGAAGAGAGGGAATATATCTGTAGAGAGAAGAGAGGGAATATATCTGTAGAGAGAAGAGAGGGAATATATCTGTAGAGAGAAGAGAGGGAATATATCTGTAGAGAGAAGAGAGGGAATATATCTGTAGAGAGAAGAGAGGGAATATATCTGTAGAGAGAAGAGAAGGAATATATCTGTAGAGAGAAGAGAGGGAATATATCTGTAGAGAGAAGAGAGGGAATATATCTGTAGAGAAGAGAAGAGGGAATATATCTGTAGAGAGAAGAGAGGGAATATATCTGTAGAGAGAAGAGAGGGAATATATCTGTAGAGAGAAGAGAGGGAATATATCTGTAGAGAGAAGAGAAGGAATATATCTGTAGAGAGAAGAGAGGGAATATATCTGTAGAGAGAAGAGAGGGAATATGTCTGTAGAGAGAAGAGAAGAGGGAATATATCTGTAGAAAGAAGAGAGGGAATATATCTGTAGAGAGAAGAGAAGGAATATATCTGTAGAGAGAAGAGAGGGAATATATCTGTAGAGAGAAGAGAGGGAATGTATCTGTAGAGAGAAGAGAAGAGGGGATATATCTGTGTAGGGAGAAGAGAGGGAATATATCTGTGTAGGAAGAAGTGGGAATATATCTGTGTAGGGAGAAGAGAGGGAATATATCTGTGTAGGAAGAAGTGGGAATATATCTGTGTAGGGAGAAGATAGGGAATATCTGTGTAGGAAGAAGTGGGAATATATCTGTGTAGGGAGAAGAGAGGGAATATATCTGTAGGAAGAAGTGGGAATATATCTGTGTAGGGAGAAGAGAGGGAATATATCTGTAGGAAGAAGTGGGAATATATCTGTGTAGGGAGAAGAGAGGGAATATATCTGTAGGAAGAAGTGGGAATATATCTGTGTAGGGAGAAGAGAGGGAATATATCTGTAGGAAGAAGTGGGAATATATCTGTGTAGGGAGAAGAGAGGGAATATATCTGTAGGAAGAAGTGGGAATATATCTGTGTAGGGAGAAGAGAGGGAATATATCTGTAGGAAGAAGAGGGAATATATCTGTGTAGGGAGAAGAGAGAAGGATTATATCCATGCTCCAGAGAAGGAGAGGAAAGGGGGAATGGGTATGTGGTATATGAGGAGAGGAAAGGGGGAATGGGTATGTGGTATATGAGGAGAGGAAAGGGGGAATGGGTATGTGGTATATGAGGAGAGGAAAGGGGGAATGGGTATGTGGTATATGAGGAGAGGAAAGGGGGAATGGGTATGTGGTATATGAGGAGAGGAAAGGGGAATGGGTATGTGGTATATGAGGAGAGGAAAGGGGAATGGGTATGTGGTATATGAGGAGAGGAAAGGGGGAATGGGTATGTGGTATATGAGGAGAGGAAAGGGGAATGGGTATGTGGTATATGAGGAGAGGAAAGGGGGAATGGGTATGTGGTATATGAGGAGAGGAAAGGGGAATGGGTATGTGGTATATGAGGAGAGGAAAGGGGAATGGGTATGTGGTATATGAGGAGAGGAAAGGGGAATGGGTATGTGGTATATGAGGAGAGGAAAGGGGAATGGGTATGTGGTATATGAGGAGAGGAAAGGGGGAATGGGTATGTGGTATATGAGGAGAGGAAAGGGGGAATGGGTATGTGGTATATGAGGAGAGGAAAGGGGAATGGGTATGTGGTATATGAGGAGAGGAAAGGGGGAATGGGTATGTGGTATAGGAGGAGAGGAAAGGGGGAATGGGTATGTGGTATATGAGGAGAGGAAAGGGGAATGGGTATGTGGTATAGGAGGAGAGGAAAGGGGGAATGGGTATGTGGTATAGGAGGAGAGGAAAGGGGGAATGGGTATGTGGTATATGAGGAGAGGAAAGGGGAATGGGTATGTGGTATATGAGGAGAGGAAAGGGGAATGGGTATGTGGTATATGAGGAGAGGAAAGGGGGAATGGGTATGTGGTATATGAGGAGAGGAAAGGGGGAATGGGTATGTGGTATATGAGGAGAGGAAAGGGGGAATGGGTATGTGGTATATGAGGAGAGGAAAGGGGGAATGGGTATGTGGTATATGAGGAGAGGAAAGGGGAATGGGTATGTGGTATATGAGGAGAGGAAAGGGGGAATGGGTATGTGGTATATGAGGAGAGGAAAGGGGGAATGGGTATGTGGTATATGAGGAGAGGAAAGGGGAATGGGTATGTGGTATATGAGGAGAGGAAAGGGGGAATGGGTATGTGGTATATGAGGAGAGGAAAGGGGGAATGGGTATGTGGTAAATGAGGAGAGGAAAGGGGGAATGGGTATGTGGTATAGGAGGAGAGGAAAGGGGAATGGGTATGTGGTATAGGAGGAGAGGAAAGGGGAATGGGTATGTGGTATATGAGGAGAGGAAAGGGGAATGGGTATGTGGTATATGAGGAGAGGAAAGGGGGAATGGGTATGTGGTATATGAGGAGAGGAAAGGGGAATGGGTATGTGGTATATGAGGAGAGGAAAGGGGAATGGGTATGTGGTATATGAGGAGAGGAAAGGGGAATGGGTATGTGGTATATGAGGAGAGGAAAGGGGGAATGGGTATGTGGTATATGAGGAGAGGAAAGGGGAATGGGTATGTGGTATATGAGGAGAGGAAAGGGGAATGGGTATGTGGTATATGAGGAGAGGAAAGGGGAATGGGTATGTGGTATATGAGGAGAGGAAAGGGGGAATGGGTATGTGGTATATGAGGAGAGGAAAGGGGAATGGGTATGTGGTATATGAGGAGAGGAAAGGGGAATGGGTATGTGGTATATGAGGAGAGGAAAGGGGAATGGGTATGTGGTATATGAGGAGAGGAAAGGGGAATGGGTATGTGGTATATGAGGAGAGGAAAGGGGAATGGTTATGTGGTATAGGAGGAGAGGAAAGGGGAATGGGTATGTGGTATAGGAGGAGAGGAAAGGGGAATGGTTATGTGGTATAGGAGGAGAGGAACGGGGAATGGTTATGTGGTATAGGAGGAGAGGAAAGGGGAATGGGTATGTGGTATAGGAGGAGAGGAAAGGGGAATGGGTATGTGGTATAGGAGGAGAGGAAAGGGGAATGGGTATGTGGTATAGGAGGAGAGGAAAGGGGAATGGTTATGTGGTATAGGAGGAGAGGAAAGGGGAATGGTTATGTGGTATAGGAGGAGAGGAAAGGGGAATGGTTATGTGGTATAGGAGGAGAGGAAAGGGGAATGGTTATGTGGTATATGAGGAGAGGAAAGGGGGAATGGGTATGTGGTATAGGAGGAGAGGAAAGGGGGATGGGTATGTGGTATAGGAGGAGAGGAAAGGGGGAATGGGTATGTGGTATAGGAGGAGAGGAAAGGGGGAATGGGTATGTGGTATATGAGGAGAGGAAAGGGGGAATGGGTATGTGGTATAGGAGGAGAGGAAAGGGGGAATGGGTATGTGGTATATGAGGAGAGGAAAGGGGAATGGGTATGTGGTATATGAGGAGAGGAAAGGGGAATGGGTATGTGGTATATGAGGAGAGGAAAGGGGAATGGGTATGTGGTATAGGAGGAGAGGAAAGGGGAATGGGTATGTGGTATAGGAGGAGAGGAAAGGGGGAATGGGTATGTGGTATAGGAGGAGAGGAAAGGGGGAATGGGTATGTGGTATATGAGGAGAGGAAAGGGGAATGGGTATGTGGTATATGAGGAGAGGAAAGGGGAATGGGTATGTGGTATAGGAGGAGAGGAAAGGGGAATGGTTATGTGGTATATGAGGAGAGGAAAGGGGAATGGGTATGTGGTATATGAGGAGAGGAAAGGGGAATGGGTATGTGGTATATGAGGAGAGGAAAGGGGAATGGGTATGTGGTATAGGAGGAGAGAGGGAATACGTGCCGGTGCTTCACTGCAGTACCATAGAGGGTGGGGTCTCAGAGCAAGTCTGCAGTACCATAGAGGGTGGGATCTCAGAGCAAGTCTGCAGTACCATAGAGGGTGGGATCTCAGAGCAAGTCTGCAGTACCATAGAGGGTGGGATCTCAGAGCAAGTCTGCAGTACCATAGAGGGTGGGGTCTCAGAGCAAGTCTGCAGTACCATAGAGGGTGGGATCTCAGAGCAAGTCTGCAGTACCATAGAGGGTGGGGTCTCAGAGCAAGTCTGCAGTACCATAGAGGGTGGGATCTCAGAGCAAGTCTGCAGTACCATAGAGGGTGGGATCTCAGAGCAAGTCTGCAGTACCATAGAGGGTGGGGTCTCAGAGCAAGTCTGCAGTACCATAGAGGGTGGGATCTCAGAGCAAGTCTGCAGTACCATAGAGGGTGGGATCTCAGAGCAAGTCTGCAGTACCATAGAGGGTGGGATCTCAGAGCAAGTCTGCAGTACCATAGAGGGTGGGGTCTCAGAGCAAGTCTGCAGTACCATAGAGGGTGGGATCTCAGAGCAAGTCTGCAGTACCATAGAGGGTGGGATCTCAGAGCAAGTCTGCAGTACCATAGAGGGTGGGATCTCAGAGCAAGTCTGCAGTACCATAGAGGGTGGGATCTCAGAGCAAGTCTGCAGTACCATAGAGGGTGGGGTCTCAGAGCAAGTCTGCAGTACCATAGAGGGTGGGATCTCAGAGCAAGTCTGCAGTACCATAGAGGGTGGGATCTCAGAGCAAGTCTAGGTACGTATGGAGCATGTCAGTCTTTATAACACATGCACGCTCGACCACACTGCCCAATATTACAGTTGTCAGACATCCAGCAGAGTGGAGCTATGAATATCTCTCTCTCTCTCTCTCTTTTCCCGTCTCCCTCATATCTCTTTCTCCCACCCCCCCTCTCTCTCCATCTGAGACAGTGTTCCATCCACACCTCTCTGTAAGTGCTAAAAGCCTGCTATGAGAGACACATAGGGAGCTAAGAGCAAGGAGCGCGCTGTACAGGGAGGAGATGTTATTTCATGTGTCAGTACGTGTGTGAAAAGCCTAATCTGGAATGACATTAGGAGGCATGCCTACGTGACAGTCACAGTACTTAAGAGCAGACCAATAGAATGTATACACTCTAGATCAGGGGTGTCGAACTCATTTCATGGATGCCATAGTGTCTGTTCTCCATCCATCTCTATGTCCTCCATCCATCTATCTCCTTGTAAAGTTCAGGGCCATATCTCAATAGTCTCAAGTGGTCTCCTCTCTTCCTTACACTGCACTGATCTGAAAACCCATGATAGGTTAAAGAATTGTGGCCCTGAAGAATGTCTACTTTGAATAATCTTTCACATGTCCAGCTTTATTGTAATCAGTGTATTCCAGTGGAGACTCCTTAGAGGAGGAAGAAGAGGACCATCCTACTCAGTGAATTTCATACTTGTGAAACATTTAAATTTTTTAAATGTTTTGATAAAACTATACTAAATATATTCAGGTCACCAAATAATTGATTAAAACACACTGTTTTGCAACAGCACTCTGTAGAGTAGCACCATGGTGTAGCTGGAGGACAGACAGTTTTCCTTCCATAGACTTACACAGTAATTATGACAACTTCCGGAGGATGTCCTCCAGCCGATCAGAGCTCTTGCAGAATGAACTAACATGTTGTTCATTCAATCAAAGGATCAAAGAATGAATCTAGTACTGAAAGCATAAGCTACAGCTAGCTAGCACCACGGTGCATACATTGTGGTGAGTAGTTGATTTGCCGAAAACATTTTTAAGCCAGACTCAGTAAGTCTCATTTATATTTCTGAAATATCAAACTCTCGGGGCGACAAAAGAAACCCATGCAAGACGTAATGTAAACAAACCTGGACGAGACGACGTGTAAACAAACCCGGGCGAGACGTAATGTAAACAAACCTGGACGAGACGACGTGTAAACAAACCCGGGCGAGACGTAATGTAAACAAACCCGGGCGAGACGTAATGTAAACAAACCCGGGCGAGACGTAATGTAAACAAACCCGGGGCGAGACGTCGTGTAAACAAACCCGGGCGTGACGTCGTGTAAACAAACCCGGGCGTGACGTCGTGTAAACAAACCCGGGCGTGACGTCGTGTAAACAAACCCGGGGCGAGACGTCGTGTAAACAAACCCGGGAGAGACGTCGTGTAAACAAACCCGGGGCGAGACGTCGTGTAAACAAACCCGGGCGAGACGTCGTGTAAACAAACCCGGGCGAGACGTCGTGTAAACAAACCCGGGGCGAGATGTCGTGTAAACGAACCCGGGCGAGACGTCGTGTAAACGAACCCGGGCGAGACGTCGTGTAAACAAACCCGGGCGAGACGTCGTGTAAACAAACCCGGGCGAGACGTCGTGTAAACAAACCCGGGCGAGACGTCGTGTAAACAAACCCTGGCGAGACGTCGTGTAAACAAACCCGGGCGAGACGTCGTGTAAACAAATCCGGGCGAGACGTCGTGTAAACAAACACGGGCGAGACGTCGTGTAAACAAACCCGGGCGAGACGTCGTGTAAACAAACCCGGGCGAGACGTCGTGTAAACAAATCCGGGCGAGACGTCGTGTAAACAAACCCGGGCGAGACGTCGTGTTAACAAACCCGGGCGAGACGTCGTGTAAACAAACCCGGGCAAGTCATCGTGTAAACAAACCCGGGCAAAACGTTGTGTAAACAAACCCGGGCGAGACGTCGTGTAAACAAACCCGGGCGAGACGTCGTGTAAACAAACCTGGGCAAGTCATCGTGTAAACAAACCCGGGCGAGACGTCGTGTAAACAAACCTGGGCAAGACGTCGTGTAAACAAACCCGGGCAAGACTTCATAATGTGATCAGAGAGTTCTCAAATGGCTGCTGGGCCAGTATTAGTATTAGACAGCCGGGCCAGCCACCCTTTGATCAGTCAGTATTAGACAGCCGGGCCAGGCACCTTTTGATCAGTCAGTATTAGACAGCCGGGCCAGCCACCCTTTGATCAGTCAGTATTAGACAGCCGGGCCAGCCACCCTTTGATCAGTCAGTATTAGACAGCCGGGCCAGCCACCCTTTGATCAGTCAGTATTAGACAGCCGGGCCAGCCACCCTTTGATCAGTCAGTATTAGACAGCCGGGCCAGCCACCCTTTGATCAGTCAGTATTAGACAGCTGGTGTCCTCGTTTGCTTGTAGCATATAACAAGCATGTAAGCTTGTTACAGTAGAGTTACTGTATTATAAAATGTACATTTACAAGTGGAGTCAACTATGAACGTTACAGCAGTAAAATGCATGTCATCCTTTGATCACACACACACACACACACACACACACACACACACACACACACACACACACACACACACACACACACACACACACACACACACACACACACACACACACACACACACACACACACACACACACAGCCTTAGTTGCTGAATAACTGGCAACAAAAGCAGGATTTATGCTTTACGCCACACTAATAACAGCTTTACTACCGTGTTTGATGACCTAACGAGAGAGGATGGGATGTCAATATGTGTTCTCTTCAAGCAATGTCCATGTTTTCACTGTGAGAGGAGAGGAGTACAGCTGTCTCTATGACCCGTCATACGTTATCTGCTCATAAAACCACAGCCTTAGAAGGTGCTACTGTCACCAACCAAGTCCCATTAGGAATGGTACTGAAGACACACACAGCAGATATCTTTATGAGGGGATTAGTGAAAGCTAGGGCATGTCTTTTAATCCATGTTTACTGTCAACACCAGTACGGATTTCATTCCAGTGACTGTAAGCAGCTTGATCAGTTCAAGCTCACCCCAACTCAGCTATCTAGCGTGACAGTATCTTTCCCTACACTCTTAAAAAAGGGTTCCAAAAGGGTTCTTCGGCTGTCCCCATAGGAGAACTCTTTTTGGTTTCAGGTTAAACCCTTTTTGGTTCCAGGTAAAACCATTTTGGGTGCCATGTAGAAGAACCTTCTGTGGAAAGGGTTCTACTTGGAACCAAAACGATTCTACCTGTAACCAACAATTGGGGTGGCAGAGAGCCTAATGGTTATAGCGTTGGGCCAGTAACCGAAAGGTTGCTGGATCAAATCCCCGAGCTGACAAGGTAAAAAATGTTGTTCTGCCCCTGAACAAGGCAGTTAACCCACTGTTCCCTGGTAGGCCGGTAGGCTGTCATTGTAAATAGGAATTTGTTCTTAACTGACTTTCCAAGTTAAATAAAAGGGTTCTCCTATGGGGACAGCCGAAGAACCCTTTTAGGTTCTAGATAGCACTTTTTTTTCCAATGAGCAACAATGTAAAAAAAAAAGCCTCCGAAACAACACTTTGAAATAGTTTTTCAATAGTACACAAAGTTAAAATATCAAAATATTTATATATTTTCATATTTTCTCATAGCATATTATAGCAAACAACTTTATCAACACGGACACGAAGTGACTGTCTGTCTCTGCTATTACATCACAGAGTGCACTCCTCCCTAATTTTGGTTGCATTACAGTATCTAATATATCCACTGTTTTATTTGTGTTTTTATTTAATTGAATTGAAAAGTGTTTACTCCCATAAGCCCAACATGCCTCAAAGTTATTATACTTCTGCCAGCTTAAGAACATGTTCAAAACATTAAAGATGAGTGTGTTTGTGTACATACAGCCAGAGGGTTCAGAAGAGACTCGGACTACATCTCATAACTGCACACTCTGTCTATAAAGCTGTTGGTTTAAATCCAGTGGATTCCTGGATAATAAAGTCCAGTGTACTGTGAGCCTCTTGGGCTGTCAGTCAGAACAGAAGAGCTGCCAGCTGTGTGTCTGTCTTTTACCTTACTTTGATTCCGTAGACCAACTGTATATCACTGAATTCTCTCTCTCTTCTCTCTCCTCTCTCCTCTCTCCTCTCTCTCTCCTCTCTCCTCTCTCCTCTCTCTCTTCTCTCCTCTCTCCTCTCTCCTCTCTCCTCTCTCAATTGAGATGGTTTGGGATGAGTTGGACCACAGAGTGAAGGAAAAGCAGCCAACAAGTGCTCAGCATATGTGAGAACTCCTTCAAGACTGTTGGAAAAGCATTACAGGAAGCTGGTTGAGAGAATGTCAGGAGTGTGCAAAGCTGTCATCAAGGCAAAGAGTGGCTACTTTTGCCAGCAGCATACCACCCTGCATCCCACTGCTGGCTTGCTTCTGAAGCTAAGCAGGGTTGGTCCTGGTCAGTCCCTGGATGGGAGACCAGATGCTGTTGGAAGTGGTGTTGGAGGGCTGGTAAGAGGCACTCTTTCCTCCGGTCTAAAAAAAGATCCCAATGCCCCAGGGTGTGATTGCAGACATTGCCCTGTGTAGGGGGCCGTCTTTCAGATGGGATGTTGAACAGGTGTCCTTACTCTCTGTGGTAACTAAATGATCCCATGGCAATTATTGTAAACGTAGAGGTGTTTACCCTGGTGTCATGAGTAAATTCCCTTAATCTGGCCCCCATACCATCATGGTCACCTAATCATCCCCAGCTTCCAAATGACTCATTCATCCCCCCTCTTCTCCCCTGTAACTATTCCCCAGGTTGTTGCTGTAAATGAGAATGTGTTCTCAGTCAACTTACCTGGTAAGATAAAATAAAAAACTTTTGATTTGTTTAACACTTTCTTGGTTACTACATGACTTCATTGTTTTGATGTCTTCGCTATTATTCTACAATGTATAAAATACAAAAAATTAAGAAAAACCCTGGATTGAGTAAGTGTCCAAATGTAGGGCTTTTGTTAACGTTAAGGATTCCCATTTCATTTGAACATTCACAGCCCTAGAAGAGGGTATATACTGTATGCTATGTTAGGCATCTACTAGAACTATGAAGTTACACAGGTCCTCATTTCATATGTCTGAATCACACCGATTATGCTGCATCAGATTAAGCAGTTGATCTGTCATTCTTGGAGGAGTGATGTCAGAAAATACAGTCAACTGACGGCGATAAAATAGTAATTCGATGATCTATTTAATGTATAGCTTTCCCCAAATCCTAACTGTGTAATGTTTTACCACTGTAGTCTGTAGTGACACTCTACGGCCTCCTCCACGTCTCCTGATGTACTGGCCTGTCTCCTGGTAGCGCCTCCATGCTCTGGACACTACGCTGACAGACACAGCAAACCTTTTTGCCACAGCTCGCATTGATGTGCCATCCTGGATGAACTGCACTACCTGAGCCACTTGTGTGGGTTGTAGACTCCGTCTCATGCTACCACTAGAGTGAAAGCACCGCCAGCATTCAAAAGTGACCAAAACATCAGCCAGGAAGCATAGGAACTGAGAAGTGGTCTGTGGTCAGCACCTGCAGAATCACTCCTTTATTGGGGGTGTCTTGCTAATTGCCTATAATTTCCACCGTTTGTCTATTCCATTTGCACAACAGCATGTGAAATTTATTGTCAATCAGTGTTGCTTCCTAAGTGGACAGTTTGATTTCACAGAAGTGTGATTGACTTGGAGTTACATTGTGTTGTTTAAGTGTTCCCTTTATTTTTTTGAGCAGTGTATGTGTCTCTATGGGGTCATTATGAACAGAGGTTTGTGGGTCATGATGAACAATTTTTTTCTGTTTTGTGTTTCCCTGTTTTGTTCCTTGGTGCTGTTCGTTTTGCTGCTTGGTGCTGTTGGATTTGCTGCTTGGTGCTGTTCGTTTTGCTGCTTGGTGCTGTTGGTTTTGCTGCTTGGTGCTGTTGGTTTTGCTGCTTGGTGCTGTTGGTTTTGCTGCTTGGTGCTGTTGGTTTTGCTGCTTGGTGCTGTTGGTTTTGCTGCTTGGTGCTGTTGGTTTTGTTCCTTGGTGCTGTTGGTTTTGCTGCTTGGTGCTGTTGGTTTTGCTGCTTGGTGCTGTTGGTTTTGCTGCTTGGTGCTGTTGGTTTTGCTGCTTGGTGCTGTTGGTTTTGCTGCTTGGTGCTGTTGGTTTTACTTCAGTAGTTTTATTGGAATAACAGACTCAGTTCATTGCTAGGTTTCCTATAGATTGTCCTTATAATAGGCCACTTGCAGTTTTGTGACAACACAATGCCACAGATGTCTCAAGTTTTGAGGGAGAATGCAATTGGCATGCTGACTGCAGGAATGCCCACCAGTGCTGTTGCCAGAGAATTGAATGTTCATTTCTCTACCGTTTTAGAGAATTTGGCAGTACGTCCAACCGGTCTCACAACCGCAGACCACGTGTAACCACGCCGGCACAGAACCTCCACATCCGGCTTCTTCATCTGCGGGATTGTCTGAGACCAGCCACCTGGGCAGGTGATGAAACTGTGGGTTTGGACAACTGATCCTCACCAGGATCTTGACCTGACAGCAGTTCGGCATCGTAAGCGACTTCAGTGGGCAAATGCTCACCTTCAATGGCCACTGGCACGCTGGAGAAGTGGGCTCTTCACGGATGAATCTCGATTTCGGCTGTACCGGGCCGATGGCAGACAATGTCGTCATGCTGGCGAGCAGTTTGCTGATGTACCCCATGGTGGGGTTATGGTATGAGCTGGCATAAGATACAACAAACACAATTGCATTTTATCAATGGCAATTTGAATGCACAGAGATGCTGTGACAAAATCCAGCATGATAATGATCGGCCCTATGTCACAAGGATCTGTACACAATTCCTGGAAGCTGAAAATGTCCCAGACCTTTCATGGCCTGCATACTCACCAGACATGTCACCCATTGAGCATGTTTGGGATGCTCTGAATCGACGCGTACGATAGCGTGTTCCAGTTACCGTCAATAATCAACAACTTCGCCCAGCCATGCAACAGCCTAATCAACTCTATATAAAGGAGATGTGTCACGCTGTATAAGGCAAATGGTGGTCACACCAGATACTAACTGTTTTTTTAAGGTATCTGTGACCAACAGATGCATATCTGTATTCCCAGTCGTGTGAAATCCATAGATTAGGGCCTAATGAATTTATTTAAATTGACTGATTTCCTTATATGAATTGTAACTCATTAAAATCTTTGAAATTGTTCATGTTACGTTTATATTTTTGTTCCGTGTATACAAGTTATTTTTATATTTACGTCATTTAGCAGACACTCTAATCCAGAGCGGTTTACAGGAGCAATTAAGGATTTTTTTTCACCTAGTCGGCGTGAGGATTCGAACCAGAAACTTTCTGGTTACTGGCCCAACGCTCTTATCTGCTAGGCTACCTGCCTACTGTGATAACTACATAATGTAGTACTAGGTAATGTAACATGCAGTCATTTCGGCTTGAATCAACTGATTGTAGATCAGCCGTCCTACCACACTAGTTACCTTCTGAATCCATCTGAATGTGAAAGGCAACGCTGACCTGCGTCCCAAGCAGGAAGTAAACACACACTAGAAATGTTAGAGGGGAGCAGACCCATGAAGAGGCAGGAAGAGCAGCTGTTCTGTTCTGCCACCCCCCCCCCCCCCCCCCCCCCCAAGGAATGGAAAGGCCAGCAGAATGTCATGCTTTGTACTGTTCTACTCAGACCAACACACACACTCACACACATTTACACTCAAACCAAAACACACTCACACACATTTACACTCAAACCAAAACACACTCACCCACACATTTACACTCTAACCAAAACACACTCACACACATTACACTCAGACCAACACACACTCACACACATTACACTCAGACCAACACACACTCACACACACATTTACACTCTAACCAAAACACACTCACACACATTACACTCAGACCAACACACACTCACACACATTACACTCAGACCAACACACACTCACACACATTACGCTCAGACCAACACACACTCACACACATTCACTCAGACCAACACACACTCACACACACATTTACACTCAGACCAACACACTCACACACACATTTACACTCAGACCAACACACACTCACACACATTACACTCAGACCAACACACACACTCACACACACATTACACTCAGACCAACACACACACTCACACACATTACACTCAGACCAACACACACACTCACACACACATTACACTCAGACCAACACACACTCACACACATTACACTCAGACCAACACACACTCACACACATTACACTCAGACCAACACACACTCACACACACATTTGAGTTCCCCATTTAGAACTTAAGTGACGTCCATGAATGTTTTCATAAGTACTGAAACCGGTTTTGTACCAAACATGCCCAATGTTTTTTTGTGACGTACATTTGATCTTAGATGGATATCTTTGACCCTCAGTCTCACCGGTTTGTTCTGGTTGACATGAAGAGGGAATGGGAACTAATGTTCTCTGTGAAACATTGATGATGGTGTCCTCTCTGAGCATCTAGTCTAGCAACCATCTCTAGTCCATGTTCTCTGAGAGGATCCACTCTAACACCTCTCCATCTCTCTTCCCCAGAGTTCCCACCTGGCCCTGATAGACACTCTGATGTTGGCGTACACGGTGGAGATGGTGAGTGTGGAGCGGGTGATGGCGTGTGTCCACAGATGCTCCTCCCCTCTCAACGACCCCTCCTCCCACCCCGACGGACACATCAGAGATCTGCCCTACGACACTGAGGACGCAGTCACCACATGGATCAACAAGGTAGGGTACTAAGATACACACACACTCCTCTAATACCAGAGATATTATATATTAGGCCCCGCTGTATATTCTTAAAGCTGAGATCCCAGAAAGGTGAAACGACGCCACTGGCCGCCCCTAGCACATTTGTTATTGTTTTTGATTAGAGGAAATGAGCAGCCAGCATTGTGGGTAAAAACCTAGTAGAACTCAGCTGTTCTATGGGGCGTGCAATGATGTCAGAGGGAAAAAACGATGTTTGTTGTTTTAAGTAACGTCTCTGTTGTAATATTGCAAACGGACGTGGCAGTTTCACACGCAGCTTCCGTTTTTAATTAGATTTTATTTCACCTTTATTTAACCAGGTAGGCCAGTTGAGAACAAGTTCTCAACATGTCAAATCAGATTACTGAGAGAGACCCCGGTCAGAATAAACTTGATCTCATTTTAAGGTCTGTTTACACAGGATTGGGAGGTTTAACCAAGAACCAAATGTACGTACAGTCAGAGTCTTAGCCCTAAAAGATAGTTCTTGTTAGCTGCTAAAATTCAGATAATGCATCCCCACCGTTGGAATCCTAATAACATCCCATTAAATCAAGTCTGGCTCTGTGTCATTGAGCTTGTTTACATTCCTCCCTGCAGAAGCCCATGTGTTTCCTGCTCCCTGCTGCAGGCCAAGGCCAGACGGATACCAAAATGTACACACACACACACACACACACACACACACACACACACACACACACACACACACACACACACACACACACACACACACACACACACACACACACACACACACACACACACACGTGTACACATAATGAGCCATGCATGGAAAAATGCACACTCATGCGGAGATATGATGGATGAACACAAATATTAACATGAATAAACACACACTCAGGAAACGCACAGATACACACATGATCACTTACTTGTGGATGGACTCACACATTTTCACACACAGCAGCTCGCAGGCATACAGTAAGTAGTGCACCATAGTGAGTCTCAGTTCATGGTGTGTGTGTGTGTGTGTGTGTGTGTGTGTGTGTGTGTGTGTGTGTGTGTGTGTGTGTGTGTGTGTGTGTGTGTGTGTGTGTGTGTGTGTGTGTGTGTGTGTGTGTGTGTGTGTGTGTGTGTGTGTGTGTGTGTGTGTGTTACATCACTGGCACTGGAGCCCTTTGAAGAGACAACAGCCCTAGAAAAACAAGATTAGGACTTTTTCATTAAAACCTATCAGACAATGGACTCCTTCTATTTCCCCATGATGTTTGTTACACTCGTACACAACAAGGTTTAGAGCTGGAACATTTATGAGCCTATGAGAGATGTTTTCATGTGCTGAATGATGAAGTCATAGTAGTGCTTTGAAGTTTAACTGAAGTAGCTACATTATGGAAGCTGTAATCTCCCCTACATTATGGAAGATGTAATATCACCTACATTATGGAAGCTGTAATATCACCTACATTATGGAAGCTGTAATCTCACCTACATTATGGAAGCTGTAATCTCACCTACATGATGGAAGCTGTAATATCACCTACATTATGGTAGCTGTAATCTCACCTACATTATGGAAACTGTAATCTCACCTACATTATGGAAGCTGTAATCTCCCCTACATTATGGAAGCTGTAATATCACCTACATTATGGTAGCTGTAATTTCACCTACATCTCTCTCTCTCTCTCTCTCTCTCTCTCTCTCTCTCTCTCTCTCTCTCTCTGTCTCTGTCTCTGTCTCTGTCTCTGTCTAGGTGAATAAGCACCTCAGGGAGATTCTGGTGGAGGAGCAGAGGTTGAGAGAGAGCTCTTGTCTTGAGACCACAGCTACAGGAGCTCAGAGGGTGAGTACAGACCTTCCCCCTGCTAACAGGAACTCAGTCTCATGCCAGCTGTATAGAGAGACACTGCTACGCTATGAGAGGGAGAGAGAGACTGCACTGCAGGGACTTATGTAAGGCCTACATTCTTAGAAAATAAATGTTGGCTTCCATGTAGAACCATCTGTGGAATGGAACCCAAAAGGTTTCTACCTGGAACCAAAAATGGTTCTCCTATGGGGTTAGCTGAAGAACCCTTTTGGAAGGGGGGTGGGGGGGGTGAGAGAACATCGTCTTTTGAATACTCTATCAGTTGTTGACACAGGAGACAGTCACAGTAGCCACTGGGTCATTTCAGATTGAATAGGACACACAGGGGGGATTCTAGCAGCTTCTTACCGCCCACTGTTCTAGATGCAGGGCTTTTTCACTCAGAAAAGTCTTGGCCGGGTCCCAGTCGCCTATGTGTCCAAACCGTATTAATATTCAGGATGGAAAAACATTTTCAGTGTTAACTTAAATGACTAAAACCAGATTTAAAGTATGTAGAAACGATAATAAACCTATATATTTTCTACAAAGATCATCTTCGAGAACTAACAATCACCTAAATAAAAGCTAGACAGTCAGGGAGAATCTACATTTTTTTAAATGATGCATTCAGTAGTATTTTTGTCATGGAATGAGTTGATTTAGTTATAATGTTTGAGTCACTCAGATAGTATAAGCCATGGCAGAATGTGTAGAATTGCAGGAAATTAGCTTTAAAACTGCTAATTTTGTCACTGCAGCCAATAGGAGGGCCTCTAAAATGTTTGGTCGGCGACTGCACCATTGTCCACACCCAAGGCCACGCCCCAGCAAAGCCCACCACCTGAGCCTTCCTAGGCCTGATGGTTCTCTCCTCTCTGTAGACCTGATGGTTCTCTCCTCTCTGTAGACCTGATGGTTCTCTCCTCTCTGTAGACCTGAGCCTTCCTAGGCCTGATGGTTCTCTCCTCTCTGTAGGCCTGATGGTTCTCTCCTCTCTGTAGGCCTGATGGTTCTCTCCTCTCTGTAGACCTGATGGTTCTCTCCTCTCTGTAGACCTGATGGTTCTCTCCTCTCTGTAGACCTGATGGTTCTCTCCTCTCTGTAGACCTGAGCCTTCCTAGGCCTGATGGTTCTCTCCTCTCTGTAGACCTGAGCCTTCCTAGACCTGATGGTTCTCTCCTCTCTGTAGACCTGATGGTTATCTCCTCTCTGTAGACCTGATGGTTCTCTCCTCTCTGTAGACCTGAGCCTTTCTAGGCCTGATGGTTCCCTCCTCTCTGTAGACCTGATGGTTCTCTCCTCTCTGTAGACCTGAGCCTTCCTAGGCCTGATGGTTCTCTCCTCTCTGTAGACCTGATGGTTCTCTCCTCTCTGTAGACCTGAGCCTTCCTAGGCCTGATGGTTCCCTCCTCTCTGTAGACCTGATTGTTCTCTCCTCTCTGTAGACCTGAGCCTTCCTAGGCCTGATGGTTCTCTCCTCTCTGTAGGCCTGATGGTTCTCTCCTCTCTGTAGACCTGATGGTTCTCTCCTCTCTGTAGACCTGAGCCTTCCTAGGCCTGATGGTTCCCTCCTCTCTGTAGACCTGAGCCTTCCTAGGCCTGATGGTTCTCTCCTCTCTGTAGACCTGAGCCTTCCTAGGCCTGATGGTTCTCTCCTCTCTGTAGACCTGAGCCTTCCTAGGCCTGATGGTTCTCTCCTCTCTGTAGACCTGATGGTTCCCTCCTCTCTGTAGACCTGATGGTTCTCTCCTCTCTGTAGACCTGAGCCTTCCTAGGCCTGATGGTTCTCTCCTCTCTGTAGGCCTGATGGTTCTCTCCTCTCTGTAGACCTGATGGTTCTCTCCTCTCTGTAGACCTGATGATTCTCTCCTCTCTGTAGACCTGAGCCTTTCTAGGCCTGATGATTCTCTCCTCTCTGTAGACCTGAGCCTTCCTAGGCCTTATACCTGTAGGATACTGTAGAACAGTAGATTTATACCTGTAGGATACTGTAGAACAGTAGATTTGTACCTGTAGGATACTGTAGTACAGTAGATTTATACCTGTAGGATACTGTAGTACAGTAGATTTATACCTGTAGGATACTGTAGAACAGTAGATTTGTACCTGTAGGATACTGTAGTACAGTAGATTTATACCTGTAGGATACTGTAGTACAGTAGATTTATACCTGTAGGATACTGTAGAACAGTAGATTTATACCTGTAGGATACTGTAGTACAGTATATTTATACCTGTAGGATACTGTAGAACAGTAGATTTATACCTGTAGGATACTGTAGTACAGTAGATTTATACCTGTAGGATACTGTAGTACAGTAGATTTATACCTGTAGGATACTGTAGTACAGTAGATTTATACCTGTAGGATACTGTAGAACAGTAGATTTGTACCTGTAGGATACTGTAGTACAGTAGATTTATACCTGTAGGATACTGTAGTACAGTAGATTTATACCTGTAGGATACTGTAGTACAGTAGATTGATCTGGTCCTAATGGTTCATGTAGATCAATGTGTAAATCAATGACCAGTAAGACCTAGGTGTAATTACAGTACAGAATCTCATCCTGGTTATGGTAGTGTTCTCAGTTTAAACCCAGTGGAAGTGTAGCCTGGGTGCCTGACTGTTTTTGCATTCAACAACGATACAGCATCTATGCCGTACAGGACGAGTAGCCTAGTAAAGAGGGCATCGTAGCCTAGTAAAGAGGGCATCGTAGCCTAGTAAAGAGGGCATCGTAGCCTAGTAAAGAGGGCATCTATGCCGTACAGGACAAGTAGCCTAGTAAAGATGGCATCGTAGCCTAGTAAAGATGGCATCATAGCCTAGTAAAGAGGGCATCGTAGCCTAGTAAAGATGGCATCGTAGCCTAGTAAAGAGGGCATCGTAGCCTAGTAAAGATGGCATTGTAGCCTAGTGAAGATGGCATTGTAGCCTAGTGAAGATGGCATTGTAGCCTAGTAAAGATGGCATCGTAGCCTAGTAAAGATGGCATCGTAGCCTAGTAAAGATGGCATCGTAGCCTAGTAAAGAGGGCATCGTAGCCTAGTAAAGATGGTATCGTAGCCTAGTAAAGAGGGCATCGTAGCCTAGTAAAGATGGCATCGTAGCCTAGTAAAGAGGGCATCGTAGCCTAGTAAAGATGGCATTGTAGCCTAGTGAAGAGGGCATTGTAGCCTAGTAAAGATGGCATCGTAGCCTAGTAAAGATGGCATCGTAGCCTAGTAAAGATGGCATCGTAGCCTAGTAAAGAGGGCATCGTAGCCTAGTAAAGATGGTATTGTAGCCTAGTAAAGATGGCATCGTAGCCTAGTAAAGAGGGCATCGTAGCCTAGTAAAGATGGCATCGTAGCCTAGTAAAGAGGGCATCGTAGCCTAGTAAAGATGGCATTGTAGGCTAGTAAAGAGGGCATCGTAGCCTAGTAAAGATGGTATTGTAGCCTAGTAAAGATGGCATCGTAGCCTAGTAAAGAGGGCATCGTAGCCTAGTAAAGATGGAATTGTAGCCTAGTAAAGAGGGCATCGTAGCCTAGTAAATAGGGCATCGTAGCATAGTAAAGATGGCATCGTAGCCTAGTAAAGATGGCATCGTAGCCTAGTAAAGAGGGCATCGTAGCCTTGTAAAGATGGCATTGTAGCCTAGTAAAGATGGCATCGTAGCCTAGTAAAGATGGCATCGTAGCCTAGTAAAGAGGGCATCGTAGCCTAGTAAAGATGGTATTGTAGCCTAGTAAAGAGAGCATCGTAGCCTAGTAAAGATGGCATCGTAGCCTAGTAAAGAGGGCATCGTAAGCTAGTAAAGATGGCGTCGTAGCCTAGTAAAGAGGGCATCGTAGCCTAGTAAAGATGGCATCGTAGCCTAGTAAAGAGGGCATCGTAGCCTAGTAAAGATGGCATCGTAGCCTAGTAAAGAGGGCATCGTAGCCTAGTAAAGATGGCATCGTAGCCTAGTAAAGATGGCATTGTAGCCTAGTAAAGATGGCATCGTAGCCTAGTAAAGATCGTATTGTAGCCTAGTAAAGATGGCTGTGTAGCCTAGTAAAGAGGGCATTATAGCCTAGTAAAGATGGCATCGTAGCCTAGTAAAGAGGGCATCGTAGCCTAGTAAAGATGGTATTGTAGCCTAGTAAAGAGGGCATCGTAGCCTAGTAAAGAGGGCATCGTAGCCTAGTAAAGATGGTATTGTAGCCTAGTAAAGAGGGAATCGTAGCCTAGTAAAGATGGTATTGTAGCCTAGTAAAGATGGCATCGTAGCCTAGTAAAGAGGGCATCGTAGCCTAGTAAAGAGGGCATCGTAGCCTAGTAAAGATGGTATTGTAGCCTAGTAAAGAGGGCATCGTAGCCTAGTAAATATGGTATTGTAGCCTAGTAAAGATGGCATCGTAGCCTAGTAAAGAGGGCATCGTAGCCTAGTAAAGATGGCGTCGTAGCCTAGTAAAGAGGGCATCGTAGCCTAGTAAAGAGGGCATCGTACCCTAGTAAAGATGGTATCGTAGCCTAGTAAAGATGGCCTCGTAGCCTAGTAAAGAGGGTATCGTAGCCAATTAAAGATGGTATTGTAGCCTAGTAAAGATGGTATCGTAGCCTAGTAAAGATGGCATCGTAGCCTAGTAAAGAGGGCATCGTAGCCTAGTAAAGATGGTATCGTAGCCTAGTAAAGATGGCATCGTAGCCTAGTACAGAGGGCATCGTAGCCTAGTAAAGATGGCATCTTAGCCTAGTAAAGAGGGCATCGTAGCCTAGTAAAGATGGTATTGTAGCCTAGTAAAGATGGCATCGTAGCCTAGTAAAGAGGGCATCGTAGCCTAGTAAAGATGGCATCGTAGCCTAGTAAAGAGGGCATCGTAGCCTAGTAAAGATGGTATTGTAGCCTAGTAAAGAGGGCATCGTAGCCTAGTAAAGATGGCATCGTAGCCTAGTAAAGAGGGCATCGTAGCCTCGTAAAGATGGCATCGTAGCCTAGTAAAGAGGGCATCGTAGCCTAGTAAAGATGGTATTGTAGCCTAGTAAAGAGGGCATCGTAGCCTAGTAAAGATGGCGTCGTAGCCTAGTAAAGATGGCGTCGTAGCCTAGTAAAGATGGCGTCGTAGCCTAGTAAAGATGGCGTCGTAGCCTAGTAAAGATGGTATTGTAGCCTAGTAAAGATGGCGTCGTAGCCTAGTAAAGAGGGCATCGTAGCCTAGTAAAGAGGGCATCGTAGCCTAGTAGAGGGCATCGTTCATTGCATGCATCTACATCATACTACATGCTTAGCTTGAATAACCCCAGATTAAACTACTCTGTGTGTGTGTGTGTGTGTGTGTGTGTGTGTGTGTGTGTGTGTGTGTGTGTGTGTGTGTGTGTGTGTGTGTGTGTGTGTGTGTGTGTGTGTGTGTGTGTGTGTGTGTGTGTGTGTGTGTGTGTGTGTGTGTGTGTGTGTGTGTGTGTGTGTGTGTGTAAGCGTGAGAGAAAGAAAGTGTGTGCTCGTGACAGTGCATCTGTGCCGTGACAAAGAGTGCTTGTTTACATGTGTGAGGTGTGTGAGGAGCCTTTATATACATCCATACGTCCCTCTCCTTACTCTGATTCCATACATTAACTGTCACTGACCGTCATCTCTCCGTGTTGTTGTTGCCATGGCTGCAGGCACTCTACAGGAGGGAGTATGCCCAGCAGAGGTCAGCTCCATCACTCCCCCTGGTGGACAATCTGCTGAAGGACAACACAGATGGCTGTGCCCTGGCCGCACTCCTCCACTTCTACTGCACAACGTCCATCAGACTGGAAGGTACCGTACAGGAGGATTATTCCATCACGTCGTACCTGTAGCCTTCTCTAGTTGGTCTGCTTTATACTAATAGGTTACAGTAACGTAACCTATTCACTCAGAATGGAAAGCACAGTAGGCTGTCGTTACACAAGTGTTTGACCAGATGAGCATGGGTGAAGTTAGGCCAGAATCACATACATTTGTTATATTAGAAAATATGGGCATTCAATCACAGCAAACAATATATTTGCTGGACAATATGATAGCTATAAGGTGACAGTATGCATCCAACAGCTGTTGAAGTATTAGAGAGGGACTGTTTGGGAACAGAATTACCTCAGGGCTCAAGACAAGGATTACTTGTAAATGAAAAAGATATCAGTAGCATCAATAGCTATATTGTTTCAACCATTAGACTCACAGACAACTGAAGAGGGAATTTCCCCACGGTATGACCTCAGGATCTATTCTGGGTCAATTTCCCCTGACCCTGCCATTACACACCCACATGTGTTTTTCTGGTTTGAAAATCCCAGAATTGATTTAAAATAGAAAAGTTATTTACAGCCAACTATTGTGTTCATTATTAAGTATTCAGATAACAGCTGTAAAGGGATTCCAAATGGACTCATTGCATTTATTATTTTAAATAATTGATGGTGTCAAAGTACCATCAACAGCAATATTGTTTTTTTTTTCATTAGACATGCAGACAACAGTGACAGTGACCCCTGACCTTGAAATTAGCTCAGCTGACAGGAACCTTCCTTATCACCATGACATCAGTAGCTAACACACAGAGAGAAGAGAGAGAATAGCTAACATACACACAGAGAGAGAAGAGAGAGAATAGCTAACACACACACACAGAAGAGAGAGAATAGCTAACACACACAGAGAGAAGAGAGAGAATAGCTAACACACACAGAAGAGAGAGAATAGCTAGCTAACACACACAGAGAGAAGAGAGAGAATAGCTAACACACACACACACAGAAGAGAGAGAATAGCTAACACACACAGAGAGAAAAGAGATAATAGCTAACACACACACACACACACAGAAGAGAGAGAATAGCTAACACACACACACACACACACACACACACACACACACACACAGAAGAGAGAGAATAGCTAACACACACACAGAGAAGAGAGAGAATAGCTTCTCCTCTATCCTGCAGCAGTAGATATGATACAGAATGATTCCATTGGAAAGAAGATTAGCCCCTAGTGATGGAGTCAATGTGTACAATTTGGCCAACAACGTCAAAGAGTCCATGAGGTTCAGGTTTTTTCAATAATAATGGTGTCATTTGGGGATGAACAATTAAACCTGAGTGAAATACATATCATGAGAGATAGCGAAGGAGAGAGAGAGGGGAGAAGGAGGCAGAGACATGAGAGAGCGGGGAGGGAGAGACAGAGAGAGAGATGGCGAGAGAGGGGGGAGAGTTTTTTATTTAACGTTTATTTAACTAGGCGAGTCAGCTAAGAACAAATTCTTATTTACAATGACGGCCTACCGGGGTACAGTGGGTTAACTGCCTTGTTCAGGGGCAGAACGACAGATTGTTACCTTGTCAGCTCGGCGATTCAAGCTCTAACCACGAGGCTACATGCCACCCCAAAAGAGACAGATGGGGAGGGAGGGGGAGAGAGAGAGAGAGCGAAAGAGAAAGAGAGAGAGAGAGAGAGGTATTAGTGGCATGTTTCAGTTTTGAGCCTGTTTATACAGTAGCCAGTGGGCCAGACTCCACCCACTATTCCAATAATGCCCCAGGGCCAGGCTAAGACGTGATTGGTCAGGAGTTAATAGCAACATAGTCCGTTGGATGAGAGAAGAATGTTGACTTATTTATTGAAAGATAAACATTTCCACTCCCTCTACTTGTGCCCAGTCATATATAGATGACTCTGTGTGCTACTATCACATGTTCACTGCCCTTGACCCTGCCTTCTAACCCCGCCTCCTCCCACTGTTATTCAAATACTACTAAATACTTTGTAAAAGATACATTTGTAATAAAGTACATTACACATCCCGGCGTCGCCTCTTCACTGTTGATGTTGAGACTGGACAGAGGACCTCTGCCTAGAAAGCCAGCATCCCGGAGTCGCCTCTTCACTGTTGATGTTGAGACTGGACAGAGGAACTCTGCCTAGAAGGCCAGCATCCCGGCGTCGCCTCTTCACTGTTGATGTTGAGACTGGACAGAGGACCTCTGCCTAGAAAGCCAGCATCCCGGAGTCGCCTCTTCACTGTTGATGTTGAGACTGGACAGAGGAACTCTGCCTAGAAGGCCAGCATCCCGGCGTCACCTCTTCACTGTTGATGTTGAGACTGGACAGAGGAACTCTGCCTAGAAGGCCAGCATCCCGGAGTCGCCGCTTCACTGTTGATGTTGAGACTGGACAGAGGAACTCTGCCTAGAAGGCCAGCATCCCGGAGTAGCCTCTTCACTGTTGATGTTGAGACTGGACAGAGGAACTCTGCCTAGAAGGCCAGCATCCCGGAGTTGCCTCTTCACTGTTGATGTTGAGACTGGTGTTTTGCAGGTACTATTTAATGTAGCTGCCAGTTGAGGACTTGTGAGGCGTCTGTTTCTCAAACTAGACACTCTATTGTACTTGTCCTCTTGCTCAGTTGTGCACCGGGGCCTCCCACTCCTCTTTCTATTCTGGTTAGAGACAGTTTGCGCTGTTCTGTGAAGGGAGTAGTATACCGCGTTGTACGAGATCTTCAGTTTCTTGGCCAATTCTCGCATGGAATAGACTTCATTTCTCAGAACAAGAATAGACTGACGGGTTTCAGAAGAAAGGTCTTTGTTTCTGGCCATTTTGAGCCTGTAATCAAACCCATAAATGCTGATGCCTTATTGCTTCTTTAATCAGGACAACAGTTTTCAGCTGTGCTAACATAATTGCAAAAGCGTTTTCTAATGACCAATTAGCCATTTAAAATGCTAAACTTGGATTTGCTAACACAACGTGCCATTGGAACACAGGAGTGATGGTTGCTGATAATGGGCCTCTGTACACCTATGTAGATATTCCATTTAAAAAATCTGCCGTTTCCAGCTACAACAGTCATTTACAACATTAACAATGTCTACACTGTATTTCTGATCAATTTGATGTTATTTTAATGGACAAACATTTTTTGCTTTTCTTTCAAAAACAAGGACATTTCTAAGTGACCCCAAACAAACAAGCCATTGATGCATTGCTGAAGATTTTCGGATATGTTTGAAAACAAACCCTTAAACTCTAACTCCGCCCCTGTGCGCTCTCCTCTCCCCACCCTCCAGATATCTGTCTGAAGGAGACCATGTCGCTGGCTGACAGTTTGTACAATCTGCAGCTGGTGCAGGAGTTCTGCAGGGACAACCTCAACCACTGCTGCCACTTCTCCCTGGAGGACATGCTCTATGCCCACTCTTCCATCAAGGTAGGCTCTGTTTTCACTCCTCCATCAAGGTAGGCTCTGTTTTCACTCTTCCATCAAGGTAGGCTCTGTTTTCACTCCTCCATCAAGGTAGGCCCAGGGGGACAGGACAGAGAGGGAGGCTGTGGACTAGGGAGGAGGTCTGGGGGGACAGGAGGGGGCTAAGGGGGCACAGGAAAGGGGCTGAGGGACAGGAAGGGGGCTGGGGAGACAGGAGGGGGGCAGGGGGGTCATGGCCTGGGTTAGGTAGGGAGGGATATGGAGTGTTGACATTGGAGGTAGAGTGGTGCTATATATATATATATCTCGTTGAGTGGTATGTGTGGACAAATGGCTGAAAGGGGGTATTTTGAATTTAACCTTTATAGAGTTAGCAATGATGCATATAGTTAGTAATGATACAGAGTTAGGGTTAGTAATGATACATAGAGTTAGTAATGATGGTTAGGGTTAGTAATGATACATAGAGTTAGTAATGATGGTTAGGGTTAGTAATGATACATAGAGTTAGTAATGATACATATTTAGTAATGATACAGAGAGTTGGTAATGATGCATATAGTTAGTAATGATACAGAGTTAGGGTTAGTAATGATACATAGAGTTAGTAATTATGGTTAGGGTTAGTAATGATACATAGAGTTAGTAATGATACATAGAGTTAGTAATGATACATAGAGTTAGTAATGATACATAGAGTTAGTAATGATACATAGAGTTAGTAATGATACATAGAGTTAGTAATGATACATAGAGTTAGTAATGATACATAGAGTTAGTAATGATACATAGAGTTAGTAATGATACATATAGTTAGTAATGATACATATAGTTAGTAATGATACATATAGTTAGTAATGATACATAGAGTTAGTAATGATACATAGAGTTAGTAATGATACATAGAGCTAGTAATGATACATAGAGTTAGAGTTAATAATGATACATAGAGTTAGTAATGATACATAGAGTTAGTAATGATACATAGAGTTAGTAATGATACATAGAGTTAGTAATGATACATAGATTTAGTAATGATACAGAGAGTTAGTAATGATACATAGAGTTAGTAATGATACATAGAGTTAGTAATGATACATAGAGTTAGTAATGATACATAGAGTTAGTAATGATACATAGATTTAGTAATGATACAGATTTAGTAATGATACATAGATTTAGTAATGATACAGAGAGTTAGGGTTAGTAATGATACATATAGTTAGTAATGATACATAGAGGTAGAGTTAGTAATGATACATAGAGTTAGTAATGATACAGAGAGTTAGTAATGATACGTAGAGTTAGTAATGATACATAGAGTTAGTAATGATACATAGATTTAGTAATGATACATATAGTTAGTAATGATACAGAGAGTTAGGGTTAGTAATGATACATAGAGTTAGTAATGATACATAGATTTAGTAATGATACATAGAGTTAGTAATGATACATAGATTTAGTAATGATACAGAGAGTTAGTAATGATACATAGAGTTAGTAATGATACATAGAGTTAGTAATGATACATAGAGTTAGAGTTAATAATGATACATGGAGTTAATAATGATACATAGAGTTAGTAATGATACATAGAGTTAGTAATGATACAGAGTTAGGGTTAGTAATGATACATAGAGTTAGTAATGATACATAGAGTTAGAAATGATACATAGAGTTAGTAATGATACATAGAGTTAGTAATGATACATAGAGTTAGAAATGATACATAGAGTTAGTAATGATACATAGAGTTACAAATGATACATAGAGTTAGTAATGATACATAGAGTTAGTAATGATACATAGAGTTAGTATTGATACATAGAGTTAATAATGGTACATAGAGTTAATAATGATACATAGAGTTAGAGTTAGTAACGATACATAGAGTTAGAGTTAGTAACGATACATAGAGGTAGAGTTAGTAATGATACATAGAGTTAATAATGATACATAGAGTTAGTAATGATACATAGAGTTAATAATGATACATAGAGTTAGAGTTAGTAATGATACATAGAGTTAGTAATGATACATAGAGTTAGAGTTAGTAACGATACATAGAGGTAGAGTTAGTAATGATACATAGAGTTAATAATGATACATAGAGTTAATAATGATACATAGAGTTAATAATGATACATAGAGTTAGAGTTAGTAACGATACATAGAGTTAGAGTTAGTAACGATACATAGAGGTAGAGTTAGTAACGATACATAGAGTTAGAGTTAGTAACGATACATAGAGTTAGAGTTAGTAATGATACATAGAGTTAGAGTTAGTAACGATACATAGAGTTAGAGTTAGTAACGATACATAGAGTTAATAATGATACATAGAGTTAGTAATGATACATAGAGTTAGTAATGATACATAGAGTTAGTAATGATACATAGAGTTAGTAATGATACATAGATTTAGTAATGATACATAGAGTTAGTAATGATACATAGAGTTAGTAATGATACATAGAGTTAGTAATGATACATAGAGTTAGTAATGATACATAGAGTTAGAGTTAATAATGATACATGGAGTTAATAATGATACATGGAGTTAATAATGATACATAGAGTTAGTAATGATACATAGAGTTAGTAATGATACAGAGTTAGGGTTAGTAATGATACATAGAGTTAGTAATGATACATAGAGTTAGAAATGATACATAGAGTTAGTAATGATACATAGAGTTAGTAATGATACATAGAGTTAGAAATGATACATAGAGTTAGTAATGATACATAGAGTTAGAAATGATACATAGAGTTAGTAATGATACATAGAGTTAGTAATGATACATAGAGTTAGTATTGATACATAGAGTTAGTAATGATACATAGAGTTAGAAATGATACATAGAGTTAGTAATGATACATAGAGTTAGTAATGATACATAGAGTTAGTAATGATACATAGAGTTAGTAATGATACATAGAGTTAGTAATGATACATAGAGTTAGTAATGATACATAGAGTTAGTAATGATACATAGAGTTAGTAATGATACATAGAGTTAGTAATGATACATAGATTTAGTAATGATACAGAGAGTTAGTAATGATACATAGAGTTAGTAATGATACATAGATTTAGTAATGATACAGATTTAGTAATGATACATAGATTTAGTAATGATACAGAGAGTTAGGGTTAGTAATGATACATATAGTTAGTAATGATACATAGAGGTAGAGTTAGTAATGATACATAGAGTTAGTAATGATACAGAGAGTTAGTAATGATACGTAGAGTTAGTAATGATACATAGAGTTAGTAATGATACATAGATTTAGTAATGATACATATAGTTAGTAATGATACAGAGAGTTAGGGTTAGTAATGATACATAGAGTTAGTAATGATACATAGATTTAGTAATGATACATAGAGTTAGTAATGATACATAGATTTAGTAATGATACAGAGAGTTAGTAATGATACATTGAGTTAGTAATGATACATAGAGTTAGTAATGATACATAGAGTTAGAGTTAATAATGATACATGGAGTTAATAATGATACATAGAGTTAGTAATGATACATAGAGTTAGTAATGATACAGAGTTAGGGTTAGTAATGATACATAGAGTTAGTAATGATACATAGAGTTAGAAATGATACATAGAGTTAGTAATGATACATAGAGTTAGTAATGATACATAGAGTTAGAAATGATACATAGAGTTAGTAATGATACATAGAGTTAGAAATTATACATAGAGTTAGTAATGATACATAGAGTTAGTAATGATACATAGAGTTAGTATTGATACATAGAGTTAATAATGGTACATAGAGTTAATAATGATACATAGAGTTAGAGTTAGTAACGATACATAGAGTTAGAGTTAGTAACGATACATAGAGGTAGAGTTAGTAATGATACATAGAGTTAATAATGATACATAGAGTTAGTAATGATACATAGAGTTAATAATGATACATAGAGTTAGAGTTAGTAATGATACATAGAGTTAGTAATGATACATAGAGTTAGAGTTAGTAACGATACATAGAGGTAGAGTTAGTAATGATACATAGAGTTAATAATGATACATAGAGTTAATAATGATACATAGAGTTAATAATGATACATAGAGTTAGAGTTAGTAACGATACATAGAGTTAGAGTTAGTAACGATACATAGAGGTAGAGTTAGTAACGATACATAGAGTTAGAGTTAGTAACGATACATAGAGTTAGAGTTAGTAATGATACATAGAGTTAGAGTTAGTAACGATACATAGAGTTAGAGTTAGTAACGATACATAGAGTTAATAATGATACATAGAGTTAGTAATGATACATAGAGTTAGTAATGATACATAGAGTTAGTAATGATACATAGAGTTAGTAATGATACATAGATTTAGTAATGATACATAGAGTTAGTAATGATACATAGAGTTAGTAATGATACATAGAGTTAGTAATGATACATAGAGTTAGTAATGATACATAGAGTTAGAGTTAATAATGATACATGGAGTTAATAATGATACATGGAGTTAATAATGATACATAGAGTTAGTAATGATACAGAGTTAGGGTTAGTAATGATACATAGAGTTAGTAATGATACATAGAGTTAGAAATGATACATAGAGTTAGTAATGATACATAGAGTTAGTAATGATACATAGAGTTAGAAATGATACATAGAGTTAGTAATGATACATAGAGTTAGAAATGATACATAGAGTTAGTAATGATACATAGAGTTAGTAATGATACATAGAGTTAGTATTGATACATAGAGTTAGTAATGATACATAGAGTTAGTAATGATACATAGAGTTAGTATTGATACATTGATTTAGTAATGATACATAGAGCTAGTAATGATACATAGAGTTAGTAATGATACATAGAGTTAGTATTGATACATAGAGTTAGTATTGATACATAGAGCTAGTAATGATACATAGAGTTAGTAATGATACATAGAGTTAGAAATGATACATAGAGTTAGTAATGATACATAGAGTTAGTAATGATACATAGAGTTAGTAATGATACATAGAGTTAGTAATGATACATAGAGTTAGTAATGATACATAGAGTTAGTAATGATACATAGAGGTAGAGTTAGTAATGATACATAGAGTTAGTAATGATACATAGAGGTAGAGTTAGTAATGATACATAGAGTTAGTAATGATACATAGAGTTAGTAATGATACATAGAGTTAGTAATGATACATAGAGTTAATAATGATACATAGAGTTAGTAACGATACATAGAGTTAATAATGGTACATAGAGTTAGTAATGATACATAGAGTTAGAGTTAGTAACGATAAATAGAGTTAGAGTTAGTAACAATACATAGAGTTAATAATGATACATAGAGTTAGTAATGATACAGAGAGTTAATAATGGTACATAGAGTTAGTAATGATACATAGAGTTAGAGTTAATAATGATACATAGAGTTAGAGTTAATAATGATACATAGAGTTAGTAATGATACATAGAGTTAGAGTTAATAATGATACATAGAGTTAGAGTTAGTAATGATACATAGAGTTAATAATGATACATAGAGTTAGTAATGATACATAGAGTTAGTAATGATACATAGAGTTAGAAATGATACATAGAGTTAGTAATGATACATAGAGTTAGTAACGATACATAGAGTTAATAATGATACATAGAGTTAGTAACGATACATAGAGTTAATAATGATACATAGAGTTAGTAATGATACATAGAGTTAGTAATGATACATAGAGTTAGTAATGATACATAGAGTTAGTAATGATACATAGAGTTTGTAATGATACATAGAGTTGGTAATGATACATAGAGTTTGTAATGAGACATAGAGTTGGTAATGAGACATATAGTTTGTAATGATACATAGAGTTGGTAATGATACATTTAGTTGGTAATAATACATAGAGTTTGTAATGATACATAGAGTTAGTAATGATACATAGAGTTAGTAATGATACATAGAGTTAGTAATGATACATAGAGTTAATAATGATACATAGAGTTAGTAATGATACATAGAGCTAGTAATGATACATAGAGTTGGTAATGATACATAGAGTTAGTAATGATACATAGAGTTAGTAATGATACATAGAGTTAATAATGATACATAGAGTTAGGGTTAGTAATGAATTGGGTGTGTGTGTGTGTTTGTGTAGAAGGGGCCCATTTTGCCATACTGACTGTTCCGCAAAGTCAAATAAGCGTTGGTGTGTGTGTGGGTGTGTGTGTGCGTGTGCGTGCGTGTGTGTGTGTGTGTGTGTGTGTGTGCGTGTGTGTGTGTGTGTGTTGCTATTCCAAAACAGACAGGACCCGTTAGCTAGCCAAGCTCTCCCCTTAAGACAGACAGACAGAGGCTGCTTAGAGAGAAGTGGCTGCTATTTTCTCTGTGCCTGCCTCTCCCTGCCTCTCCCTGCCTCTGTTGTTCTGCCCTTTTCTATCACAGGATGAGAGAACTGTTGATTATTTATGTGCTACAAATAATACAGAATGAGTTCTGATTTACTGCTCATTCATACAGAATGTGCAATGTAATCATGTAATGTAAACATGTCATGTAATGTAACCATGTGATGAAACCATGTAATGTAGCCATGTAATGTAACCATGCAATGTAACCATGTAATGTAACCATGCAATGTAGCCATGTAATGTAACCATGCAATGTAACCATGTAATGTAATGTAACCATGCAATGTAACCATGCAATGTAATGTAACCATGTAATGTAATGTAACCATGCAATGCAACCATGCAATGTAACCATGCAATGTAATGTAACCATGCAATGTAACCATGTAATGTAATGTAACCATGCAATGTAACCATGCAATGTAACCATGCGATGTAATGTAACCATGCAATGTAACCATGTAATGTAATGTAACCATGCAATGTAACCATGCAATGTAATGTAACCATGCAATGTAACCATGTAATGTGGTTATAGACTGCTAGAATGCGTAACATGTAGTATAGGGAACATTAGTCAGAACCAATTGGGATTCTGGTCCTGCCCCTAACTGTTGGCACACTGTGTCCTTTCCTTAGACTGTGTGTGTGTGTGTGTGTGTGTGTGTGTGTGTGTGTGTGTGTGTGTGTGTGTGCGTGCGTGCGTGCGTGCGTGCGTGCGTGCGTGCGTGTGTGTGTACCAACCTCCTATTTAGTGAGACAAACACAACCAATAGGGGGCACAGGGTCCCCTTTGGCCTGTCGTGTACACACACACACACACAGTCACGCCCTGACCTTAGAGAGCCTTTTTATTTCTCTATTTGGTTAGGTCAGGGTGTGATTATGGGGGGCATTCTAGTTTTTCTATTTCTTTGTTGGCCGGGTATGGTTCCCAATCAGAGGCAGCTGTCTATCGTTGTCTCTGATTGGGGATCATACTTCAGCAGCCTTTTCCACCTTTAGTTTGTGGGATCTTGTTTTTGTATAGTTGCTGTGTTAGCGCTACAAAACTTTACGTGTTGTTTATCTTGTTTTTTGGTGTTCATTTAATACATTTATGATGTACGCCTACCACGCTGCACCTTGGTCCAATCGTTCCATCAACGAACGTAACACACACACACACCATGCACCACTGGGTGTGTATAGACTGGTCACAGTGCAACAAGCGTCTCAGGGAGGGGCAGAGCGTGAGAGAACGTGTCCTGAAGAGCAGCTAAAGGCCCTGGCATGGAGTCAACTCACTACTGGCCAAACTTTCTCCTGAACCCCTAACCAGACCACCACAGTGTGGGTGGGTGTCCTACACTCTAAAATCAATTCAATGTCCAAAAGCTCTTGACAATCCAAAGGGGAATATCCAAGCAACAATGTTTTGAAATCTGCAGTCCAGTCTTAGTTTGCGGGGAGGTTGTGGTCAATGAAGACCCTCCAATCCATAGAGACAGAGGCCCAGTCAGAAGAAGTGGGTGATAAAGCGCTCAACAAATGAATGACTCTTGGATGGAGGTCTCCAGAGCTCATCTGTTTCTACCATTTAAATGATTAATGGAATGAAGCCATATTATACTCTGTGATGTGTGTGTCTATGGCACACTCTAATATATATCAGTTTTCTCCACTATACACTAGATGTTGAGGTAACGGAGAAATCTGAGGCTGCCAATAACACACACACCAACACTCAGTTACTTAGCAACCAGGGTAGCTTGGAGGCAGCTTTACCTGTATCCCTGACCTCATCATTGATCTACCAGCCACTATACAGTATGTTGCCTCGTCTGTGACTTGTCTCAACAGGGACACCTTCTGGACAAATGCAGTTATTTGGCTGTATTACATTTCCTTTCCCCCTATCTAACTCGTGTGTGTGTTTTGTCCTGTTGCAGAGTAACTACCTGGTGTTTACGGTGTGTTTTGTCCTGTTGCAGAGTAACTACCTGGTGTTTACGGTGTGTTTTGTCCTGTTGCAGAGTAACTACCTGGTGTTTACGGTGTGTTTTGTCCTGTTGCAGAGTAACTACCTGGTGTTTACGGTGTGTTTTGTTCTGTTGCAGAGTAACTACCTGGTGTTTATGCTGTGTTTTGTCCTGTTGCAGAGTAACTACCTGGTGTTTACGGTGTGTTTTGTTCTGTTGCAGAGTAACTACCTGGTGTTTACGGTGTGTTTTGTTCTGTTGCAGAGTAACTACCTGGTGTTTACGGTGTGTTTTGTTCTGTTGCAGAGTAACTACCTGGTGTTTACGGTGTGTTTTGTCCTGTTGCAGAGTAACTACCTGGTGTTTACGGTGTGTTTTGTTCTGTTGCAGAGTAACTACCTGGTGTTTACGGTGTGTTTTGTTCTGTTGCAGAGTAACTACCTGGTGTTTACGGTGTGTTTTGTTCTGTTGCAGAGTAACTACCTGGTGTTTACGGTGTGTTTTGTTCTGTTGCAGAGTAACTACCTGGTGTTTACGGTGTGTTTTGTCCTGTTGCAGAGTAACTACCTGGTGTTTACGGTGTGTTTTGTTCTGTTGCAGAGTAACTACCTGGTGTTTACGGTGTGTTTTGTTCTGTTGCAGAGTAACTACCTGGTGTTTACGGTGTGTTTTGTTCTGTTGCAGAGTAACTACCTGGTGTTTACGGTGTGTTTTGTTCTGTTGCAGAGTAACTACCTGGTGTTTATGCTGTGTTTTGTCCTGTTGCAGAGTAACTACCTGGTGTTTACGGTGTGTTTTGTTCTGTTGCAGAGTAACTACCTGGTGTTTACGGTGTGTTTTGTCCTGTTGCAGAGTAACTACCTGGTGTTTACGGTGTGTTTTGTTCTGTTGCAGAGTAACTACCTGGTGTTTACGGTGTGTTTTGTTCTGTTGCAGAGTAACTACCTGGTGTTTACGGTGTGTTTTGTCCTGTTGCAGAGTAACTACCTGGTGTTTACGGTGTGTTTTGTTCTGTTGCAGAGTAACTACCTGGTGTTTACGGTGTGTTTTGTTCTGTTGCAGAGTAACTACCTGGTGTTTACGGTGTGTTTTGTTCTGTTGCAGAGTAACTACCTGGTGTTTACGGTGTGTTTTGTTCTGTTGCAGAGTAACTACCTGGTGTTTACGGTGTGTTTTGTCCTGTTGCAGAGTAACTACCTGGTGTTTACGGTGTGTTTTGTTCTGTTGCAGAGTAACTACCTGGTGTTTACGGTGTGTTTTGTTCTGTTGCAGAGTAACTACCTGGTGTTTACGGTGTGTTTTGTTCTGTTGCAGAGTAACTACCTGGTGTTTACGGTGTGTTTTGTCCTGTTGCAGAGTAACTACCTGGTGTTTACGGTGTGTTTTGTCCTGTTGCAGAGTAACTACCTGGTGTTTACGGTGTGTTTTGTTCTGTTGCAGAGTAACTACCTGGTGTTTACGGTGTGTTTTGTTCTGTTGCAGAGTAACTACCTGGTGTTTATGCTGTGTTTTGTTCTGTTGCAGAGTAACTACCTGGTGTTTACGGTGTGTTTTGTTCTGTTGCAGAACAACTACCTGGTGTTTACGGTGTGTTTTGTCCTGTTGCAGAGTAACTACCTGGTGTTTACGGTGTGTTTTGTTCTGTTGCAGAGTAACTACCTGGTGTTTACGGTGTGTTTTGTTCTGTTGCAGAGTAACTACCTGGTGTTTACGGTGTGTTTTGTTCTGTTGCAGAGTAACTACCTGGTGTTTACGGTGTGTTTTGTTCTGTTGCAGAGTAACTACCTGGTGTTTATGCTGTGTTTTGTCCTGTTGCAGAGTAACTACCTGGTGTTTACGGTGTGTTTTGTTCTGTTGCAGAGTAACTACCTGGTGTTTACGGTGTGTTTTGTCCTGTTGCAGAGTAACTACCTGGTGTTTACGGTGTGTTTTGTTCTGTTGCAGAGTAACTACCTGGTGTTTACGGTGTGTTTTGTTCTGTTGCAGAGTAACTACCTGGTGTTTACGGTGTGTTTTGTTCTGTTGCAGAGTAACTACCTGGTGTTTATGCTGTGTTTTGTTCTGTTGCAGAGTAACTACCTGGTGTTTATGCTGTGTTTTGTCCTGTTGCAGAGTAACTACCTGGTGTTTATGCTGTGTTTTGTTCTGTTGCAGAACAACTACCTGGTGTTTATGGCAGAGCTGTTCTGGTGGTTTGAAGTGGTGAAGCCTTCGTTTGTACAGCCCAGAGTCTTTGACCCACAAGGTAAGGATATTGGTGTGTGAAAGCCAAAAAGGATGATGATGGTTGGGATTATGAAGATAAATCAACATCATTTGCATATCACATTATATTTCAGTTTTCACCAGAACTCAGATCACGTCACATACCTTTATTGACTTTGAGAATCCCAAAGAATGATTGGTGTTTGTTTGTACCCAGGCTGTGATCCTGCCCATTCATCCAGGACTATGGGTCCTATGTGTAGCCCAGCCAAAAAGGACTTTGGGGACAGACCTGACAGCCCAAAACACGACAGGTATGAATTCATATTGAATAATCACCTGTAGTTATTTCATTTTCTTTTATTGAATAATGTTGTGAAAGGTCCAGCATAGTTCAACTTAGCAGTTACAGGAGGTATGCTCTTGAGCTTTATCGTAAAATTCTCTCTCTTGCTCTCTCACTCTCGCTCTCTCAGGCTTCAACCAGACTCTGCTTCAGGTAAGAACACAGGAACTACCTACCCCTCTCCTCAGAATTACAAACACTCCTTTATCTTATCTGGCTGAACACTCTGAACTACTACTGGTACTCTGTGGGAGTCAAGCTAATAATTTTCCTTGTTCCTGGCAGGTGTGATCAAGAGGTCGGCGTCCATGTCCTATGTGGACGGCTGTGTGGGGACGTGGCCTAAGGAGAGACGGTCTCGGGGCATCTCCTTTGAGATTCCTCTGGACGGGGACCCAAGCGCCCCTCCCTGTCAGGGTCCTTCCCTCCGAGGCATGATCCGCTCTGCCAGCACAGAGGGCCTGGGGGGGTTCAAAGTTAACCACACACCTCGTGGGGGCATGCGGCACCAACTCCCCTTTCAGCCGGTCAGCGTTTACGATCAGGGTTGCAGTGCCGGACACATACCCGAGGAGGACTACGACAGGGACTCACTTAACTACAACTCCCATAAAGCACTGGGGCGTGGGCAGACTCAGCCACATAGGAACCAGAGCAGGTACGTCTGATGGATCTGTTGTGGGTTTTAATGTCTGCACGGGGGACACATACTGAATGTAAATATGTTACATACATGTTAACTGTTAGATGCTATGAATAAGTATCTAATAAATTATCATACATGTCTGGTAATCTAGATATTCCAATGGCGTTCTCCCAGAGAACGGCAAGGGCGGCAGTGGCCCCGTCAGCCCGTCAACCCCGCCCAGCATCGAGGAGGCCCTGAATATCATCCACGACACAGAGAGGCCCCACGGCAGCCTGGGGCCCGGGGCCAACGGCTTCTTCCTACATGATGGAGCCGAACCTCCAGACCCAGGCGACGACCCTGACGACTACCCAGGATCGGCTAAGGCCCGGGCGGACGAGGCCGACCCCAACTCAGCCTCTACGGATGAGGTGGACACAGGGATCCACGTGAGGACGGAGGACATCCAGGAGAGTTTGGAGGAGGACAACTCTTCCCTCAGGGACTACTCTGATATAGACCCTGACTATGAGGCTATGACCCGATCCTGTCCCCTAACAGACGGGGATGGAGAGAGGGGGGTGAGGAACAGAGACAGGGTAGAGAGGAGCAGCCCATGCCCCAGCTCGGTGCCCCCCGCTCCCCTGTCCCATGTGCCCAGCCCTGCCTCATCCTCTGGCGGTTCAGGCGGAGGCGTGGTTCGCATGACCAGCTTCGCCGAGCAGAAGTTTCGTAAGCTTGAGGGACGGAGCAGTGGAGGGACCACCCCCGAGAGCTCCGAGCTCAATGTTCCGAATACGCCCCCCGCACAAACTGCCACACCTGAGGTCAGTAGAGAAACTGTCTCTGTGATATATTACTCTGTTCCCTCTCAACTCCCTTTTCCTACTCTGTGTTTCTCTCTCTCTCTGCCCCTCACAGGGCTCAAGCCCCGCCCACCCAGCCCAAAGCCCGGCCACACCCTCTACCAGAGACCACACCCACCTGCTGTCGTCAGAGATGGTGCACCTGAAGATGAAGCTGGAGGAGAAACGCAGAGCCATCGAGGCCCAGAAGAAGAAGGTACAGGCTAGTTCAGCTTCTGCGAGCGTCTTCTCTCATCCTATTCCCTAAGGGTTCCTATTCCCTATTTCCATAGTGCTCTGGTCAAAAGTAGTGCACCATTTACTTAGGTGATTGGGTATTGTGTCAGACAAAGAACAAAACAGCGGTCTACCAGTGTATTTTTAAAGGAGGAGTCTAATCAAATGATTAGAGTTAGTTATCAATCAGAAATCACTTCATTTGAACCATCCTCTTGTTGGATAATTTAGCATACCAAGCCAGCATGTTCATTGGCTATTAAAAATGTGTAATCAACAATTTTTGTCACTGTTTCAGGTGGAGGCAGCGTTCACCCGGCATCGTCAGAAGATGGGCCGTACAGCCTTCCTCAACGTAGTGAGACGGAAAGGGATAACCCCCTCTCCCACCAGCCCCATCCCTGGGGGCCCAGACCTGGACAAGTCCTCCCCAGACCCCCTCCTCACCCCGTCAGGCAGTCTGGGCCAGGCGGAGAGGTGCAAGCCCGATGGAGCCGCTCCCAAGTCCCCCTGCGAGGAGGGTGCAGGTGGGTCACCACTATAGCTCCTGATCAAATCAAAAACTTTGTCATGTACTTTTATTTTCCACTCTTTGGAGCATCTGAAAAAGACATCTTGGTCTCAGCTTTGACTCCAAATCAAAATAAAGGTTCAATAAAATGTAGCCTGGTCCCAGCTCTGTGTTCTGTTGACAAGTTTGTCTCGACAATGACCATTATTACAAAATGATAGAGGGCCAGGCTAGAGAGCAGTCATACTTCAGGATGTGGTACTGTTTAATACATGTGTGATACCCACCTTATAAAGTAGACGTGTCCTCTGTGTCTTGCTCCAGGGCTAGTGGCTGGAGAGGTGGACCTGGCTGAGTACACGAGCTCCATCGAGAGGCTGAACACGTCCCTGGGGTTCCTGCAGACGGAGATGCAGCGGCTGGCTCAGCAGCAGGACAGGATCATGGCCATGAGGGAACAGCAACAGTCCTGGGTCATACCTCCTCCAGCGCCCTCACCACACAGGTACCACTGACACACACACACACACACACACACACACACACACACACACACACACACACACACACACACACACACACACACACACACTGGTATAATAATCAATACACATAAATTGTACATTAGAATGGCATGAAATGTTGACAAAAACCATGTGTCATCATTCATTAATTGTGGTAACATCAATTATCGCAATACTTTTATTGCTTGGTTAGTTGTCATTGCAAAAATGTCATTCCACATTTCTACTCTCTCTACAGGCAGCTACGGGAGCTCCGGCGCAACAGCGTAGCCGGCCGGGGGTCCGTGGGGTCCCTGTCCCCCATCCTGTCCTCTGCCGGTGGTTCCCCCCGCGCCCCCCACCGTTCCCCTGGAGGCCTCAAGCGCCGACCAGCCTCCTTCCACGCCAGCACCCCTCACACCCCCCGTACCCCACGCCCCAGTGAGCTCAAGGTAACCCCCTTAAGACGGATGCTCAACACCCCCACGTCCGTGGACAGTCTGCCCAGGCTACGACGCTTCTCCCCGAGCCAGACCCAGGTCACCTCCTTTGCCTACCTGGGACATGATGAGGGTCCTGGGGCCACAGAAGAGGGCAAGGAGGGAGGGGCCCCAGGGGGAGCAGAGGAGCCCCAGAACCAAAATGAGCAGCCTGAGACACAGCCAGAGGTAGCAGAGTCGGGGATAAGGAGTGCAGGCGCTCATCCCTCCTCGCCCACTAAAGGGAGAGAGCAGAAGAGGAGAGATGGAAGGACGGAGAAGTTGGCAGAGGTGCTGTCCCAACCCAGTAGAGACCTGGTAGAAATACCATTGTCCGCACTGAAGCCTCTGGGAGGACAGGGTCTGGAGACGAGTGGAGAGCTGTACGGAGACGACCAGAAAATGTGTTGTGGGTTCTTCTACAAGGTAGGAATTTCAGAATTGTGAGAAGACCGTACAAGTACTGTATTTAGCATGTTACGACTCTAACATGTTGAATGTGTTCATTGATCCATTTTTGTTATAATCATAAAATATTAAAGTTACAGTGTAAACAATGTAAAAGCAACAGGACAGTATAATGTTCATGCAGAACTGTGTGTCTGGGACAAAATGAACTATGGGATGACTCATGAACCATCACTTCTTCTGGGTCTGGGACAGTAATTGTGTGTTCTGCCAGAGTAGTAAACCGCTGAGCGATGCCAGGAGAATGGAGCCAACAGAGCTATGCTACTACATTTACATTTACATTTAAGTCATTTAGCAGACGCTCTTATCCAGAGCGACTTACAAATTGGTGCATTCACCTAATGACATCCAGTGGAGCAGCCACTTTACAATAGTGCATCTAAATCTTTTAAGGGGGGGGGGGGGGGGGGCAGAAGGATTGCTTTATCCTATCCTAGGTATTCCTTGAAGAGGTGGGGTTTCAGGTGTCTCCGGAAGGTGGTGATTGACTCCGCTGTCCTGGCGTCGTGAGGGAGTTTGTTCCACCATTGGGGTGCCAGAGCAGCGAACAGTTTTGACTGGGCTGAGCGGGAACTGTACTTCCTCAGTGGTAGGGAGGCGAGCAGGCCAGAGGTGGATGAACGCAGTGCCCTTGTTTGGGTGTAGGGCCTGATCAGAGCCTGAAGGTACTGAGGTGCCGTTCCCCTCACAGCTCCGTAGGCAAGCACCATGGTCTTGTAGCGGATGCGAGCTTCAACTGGAAGCCAGTGGAGAGAGCGGAGGAGCGGGGTGACGTGAGAGAACTTGGGAAGGTTGAACACCAGACGGGCTGCGGCGTTCTGGATGAGTTGTAGGGGTTTGATGGCACAGGCAGGGAGCCCAGCCAACAGCGAGTTGCAGTAATCCAGACGGGAGATGACAAGTGCCTGGATTAGGACCTGCAGTAGGACCTTCTACTGTAGGAGAATGGAGCCAACAGAGCTATGCTAGGAGAATGGAGCCAACAGAGCTATGCTACTGTAGGAGAATGGAGCCAACAGAGCTATGCTAGGAGAATGGAGCCAACAGAGCAATGCTAGGAGAATGGAGCCAACAGATCTATGCTACTGTAGGAGAATGGAGTCAACAGAGCTATGCTAGGAGAATGGAGCCAACAGAGCAATGCTACTGTAGGAGAATGGAGCCAACAGAGCTATGCTATTGTAGGAGAATGGAGCCAACAGAGCTATGCTAGGAGAATGGAGCCAACAGAGCTATGCTACTGTAGGAGAATGGAGCCAACAGAGCTATGCTAGGAGAATGGAGCCAACAGAGCTATGCTACTGTAGGAGAATGGAGCCAACAGAGCTATGCTAGGAGAATGGAGCCAACAGATCTATGCTACTGTAGGAGAATGGAGTCAACAGAGCTATGCTAGGAGAATGGAGCCAACAGAGCAATGCTACTGTAGGAGAATGGAGCCAACAGAGCTATGCTAGGAGAATGGAGCCAACAGAGCTATGCTAGGAGAATGGAGCCAACAGAGCTATGCTACTGTAGGAGAATGGAGCCAACAGAGCTATGCTACTGTAGGAGAATGGAGCCAACAGAGCTATGCTAGGAGAATGGAGCCAACAGATCTATGCTACTGTAGGAGAATGGAGTCCACAGAGCTATGCTAGGAGAATGGAGCCAACAGAGCTATGCTAGGAGAATGGAGCCAACAGAGCTATGCTACTGTAGGAGAATGGAGTCAACAGAGCTATGCTACTGTAGGAGAATGGAGCCAACAGAGCTATGCTACTGTAGGAGAATGGAGCCAACAGAGCTATGCTAGGAGAATGGAGCCAACAGAGCTATGCTAGGAGAATGGAGCCAACAGAGCTATGCTACTGTAGGAGAATGGAGCCAACAGAGCTATGCCAGGAGAATGGAGTCAACAGAGCTATGCTAGGGGAATGGAGCCAACAGAGCTATGCTACTGTAGGAGAATGGAGCCAACAGAGCTATGCTAGGAGAATGGAGCCAACAGATCTATGCTACTGTAGGAGAATGGAGTCAACAGAGCTATGCTAGGAGAATGGAGCCAACAGAGCAATGCTACTGTAGGAGAATGGAGCCAACAGAGCTATGCTAGGAGAATGGAGCCAACAGAGCTATGCTAGGAGAATGGAGCCAACAGAGCTATGCTACTGTAGGAGAATGGAGCCAACAGAGCTATGCTACTGTAGGAGAATGGAGCCAACAGAGCTATGCTAGGAGAATGGAGCCAACAGATCTATGCTACTGTAGGAGAATGGAGTCCACAGAGCTATGCTAGGAGAATGGAGCCAACAGAGCAATGCTACTGTAGGAGAATGGAGCCAACAGAGCTATGCTAGGAGAATGGAGCCAACAGAGCTATGCTACTGTAGGGGAATGGAGCCAACAGAGCTATGCTACTGTAGGAGAATGGAGCCAACAGAGCTATGCTACTGTAGGAGAATGGAGCCAACAGAGCTATGCTACTGTAGGAGAATGGAGCCAACAGAGCTATGCTACTGTAGGAGAATGGAGCCAACAGAGCTATGCTAGGAGAATGGAGCCAACAGAGCTATGCTAGGAGAATGGAGCCAACAGAGCAATGCTACTGTAGGAGAATGGAGCCAACAGAGCTATGCTAGGAGAATGGAGCCAACAGAGCTATGCTAGGAGAATGGAGCCAACAGAGCTATGCTACTGTAGGAGAATGGAGCCAACAGAGCTATGCTACTGTAGGAGAATGGAGCCAACAGAGCTATGCTACTGTAGGAGAATGGAGCCAACAGAGCTATGCTACTGTAGGAGAATGGAGCCAACAGAGCTATGCTACTGTAGGAGAATGGAGCCAACAGAGCTATGCTAGGAGAATGGAGCCAACAGAGCTATGCTACTGTAGGAGAATGGAGTCAACAGAGCTATGCTACTATAGGAGAATGGAGCCAACAGAGCTATGCTACTGTAGGAGAATGGAGCCAACAGAGCTATGCTAGGAGAATGGAGCCAACAGAGCTATGCTAGGAGAATGGAGCCAACAGAGCTATGCTACTGTAGGAGAATGGAGCCAACAGAGCTATGCCAGGAGAATGGAGCCAACAGAGCTATGCTAGGAGAATGGAGCCAACAGAGCTATGCTACTGTAGGAGAATGGAGCCAACAGAGCTATGCTAGGAGAATGGAGCCAACAGATCTATGCTACTGTAGGAGAATGGAGTCAACAGAGCTATGCTAGGAGAATGGAGCCAACAGAGCAATGCTACTGTAGGAGAATGGAGCCAACAGAGCTATGCTAGGAGAATGGAGCCAACAGAGCTATGCTACTGTAGGAGAATGGAGCCAACAGAGCTATGCTACTGTAGGAGAATGGAGCCAACAGAGCTATGCTAGGAGAATGGAGCCAACAGATCTATGCTACTGTAGGAGAATGGAGTCCACATAGCTATGCTAGGAGAATGGAGCCAACAGAGCAATGCTACTGTAGGAGAATGGAGCCAACAGAGCTATGCTAGGAGAATGGAGCCAACAGAGCTATGCTAGGAGAATGGAGCCAACAGAGCTATGCTACTGTAGGAGAATGGAGCCAACAGAGCTATGCTAGGAGAATGGAGCCAACAGAGCTATGCTACTGTAGGAGAATGGAGCCAACAGAGCTATGCTACTGTAGGAGAATGGAGCCAACAGAGCTATGCTACTGTAGGAGAATGGAGCCAACAGAGCTATGCTACTGTAGGAGAGTGGAGCCAACAGAGCTATGCTACTGTAGGAGAATGGAGCCAACAGAGCTATGCTACTGTGGGAGAATGGAGCCAACAGAGCTATGCTACTGTAGGAGAATGGAGCCAACAGAGCTATGCTAGGAGAATGGAGCCAACAGAGCTATGCTACTGTAGGAGAATGGAGCCAACAGAGCTATGCTACTGTAGGAGAATGGAGCCAATAGAGCTATGCTACTGTAGGAGAATGGAGTCAACAGAGCTATGCTACTGTAGGAAAATGGAGCCAACAGAGCTATGCTAGGAGAATGGAGCCAACAGAGCTATGCTACTGTAGGAGAATGGAGCCAACAGAGTTATGCTACTGTAGGAGAATGGAGCCAACCGCGCTATGCTACTGTAGGAGAATGAAGCCAACAGAGCTATGCTACTGTAGGAGAATGGAGTCCACAGAGCTATGCTAGGAGAATGGAGCCAACAGAGCAATGCTACTGTAGGAGAAGGGAGCCAACAGAGCTATGCTAGGAGAATGGAGCCAACAGAGCTATGCTAGGAGAATGGAGCCAACAGAGCTATGCTACTGTAGGAGAATGGAGCCAACAGAGCTATGCTAGGAGAATGGAGCCAACAGAGCTATGCTACTGTAGGAGAATGGAGCCAACAGAGCTATGCTACTGTAGGAGAATGGAGCCAACAGAGCTATGCTACTGTAGGAGAATGGAGCCAACAGAGCTATGCTACTGTAGGAGAATGGAGCCAACAGAGCTATGCTAGGAGAATGGAGCCAACAGAGCTATGCTAGGAGAATGGAGCCAACAGAGCTATGCTACTGTAGGAGAATGGAGCCAACAGAGCTATGCTACTGTAGGAGAATGGAGCCAACAGAGCTATGCTACTGTAGGAGAATGGAGCCAACAGAGCTATGCTACTGTAGGAGAATGGAGCCAACAGAGCTATGCTACTGTAGGAGAATGGAGCCAACAGAGCTATGCTACTGTAGGAGAATGGAGCCAACAGAGCTATGCTAGGAGAATGGAGCCAACAGAGCTATGCTACTGTAGGAGAATGGAGCCAACAGAGCTATGCTACTGTAGGAGAATGGAGCCAACAGAGCTATGCTACTGTAGGAGAATGGAGTCAACAGAGCTATGCTACTGTAGGAAAATGGAGCCAACAGAGCTATGCTAGGAGAATGGAGCCAACAGAGCTATGCTACTGTAGGAGAATGGAGCCAACAGAGCTATGCTACTGTAGGAGAATGGAGCCAACCGCGCTATGCTACTGTAGGAGAATGAAGCCAACAGAGCTATGCTACTGTAGGAGAATGGAGCCAACAGAGCTATGATACTGTAGGAGAATTGAGCCAACAGAGCTATGCTACTGTAGGAGAATGGAGCCAACAGAGCTATGCTACTGTAGGAGAATGGAGCCAACAGAGCTATGCTACTGTAGGGGAATGGAGCCAACAGAGCTATGCTACTGTAGGAGAATGGAGCCAACAGAGCTATGCTACTGTAGGAGAATGGAGCCAACAGAGCTATGCTAGGAGAATGGAGCCAACAGAGCTATGCTACTGTAGGAGAATGGAGCCAACAGAGCTATGCTACTGTAGGAGAATGGAGCCAACAGAGCTATGCTACTGTAGGAGAATGGAGCCAACAGAGCTATGCTACTGTAGGAGAATGGAGCCAACAGAGCTATGCTACTGTAGGAGAATGGAGCCAACAGAGCTATGCTACTGTAGGAGAATGGAGCCAACAGAGCTATGCTACTGTAGGAGAATGGAGCCAACAGAGCTATGCTACTGTAGGAGAATGGAGCCAACAGAGCTATGCTACTGTAGGAGAATGGAGCCAACAGAGCTATGCTACTGTAGGGGAATGGAGCCAACAGAGCTATGCTACTGTAGGGGAATGGAGCCAACAGAGCTATGCTACTGTAGGAGAATGGAGCCAACAGAGCTATGCTAGGAGAATGGAGCCAACAGAGCTACTGTACAGTATACCACTGCAGATGGGATAGCTAACAGCTACTCAGTGTATTTTCTGGAGGCTACAATCAACTTTCAACAGACACAACTCAATCAATCACATTTATTTTATAAAGCCCTTTTTACATAAGCAGTTGTCAAAGTGCTAAACAGATACCCATCATAAAACCCAGAGAGCATGCAATGCAGATGTAGAAGCACAAATGTCCTTATCCCAGTAAAATATCTAGCCACCACTGCACAACATGCTCTAACTGGTTAAAATTGGTCATATGCATCTGCCATGATGGAATGGATGCCTGAATTCCCCCTGACATACATTTGACTGATCTTAATGAGTGATTTTGAAGTGAGAGGATGTGACAATGCTGTCTGATCTCATTTAGTCTCTGGAGCTACAAAAAAAAAAGTTCTGTAAACTAGCCTTCATGTTGGCACCAAACGTTCCATGACAAGAAGATTACAATCTCCACTCTAAGTATAACTTTGGTGTCAACATGCAGCCATTTAAATTCTGAAATGTTTGCAAACCTATTTCTGACTCTGTGTCCACCCCGTACCCCTCCAGGACGATGGGAAGGGAGAGGAGGACATGGCGGTGAAGAGGGCTGCTCTGCTTGAGAAGAGGCTGAGGAGAGAGAAGGAGACACAGGAGAAGAAACAGCAGCAGGAGCTGGAGCAGGAGCAGAGGAAGGAGGAAGCACGGTCAGTCTGCACCTTCAAGGCCTTGTACCCATTCTACTCTTATGCCAGGTCTGAAAACTACCCTTAGGATGTCTGAAGGGGACTGAAAACTGCTATTAGGGAGTCTGAAAACTACCTTTAGGGGGACTGAAAACTGCTATTAGGGAGTCTGAAAACTACCTTTAGGGGGACTGAAAACTGCTATTAGGGAGTCTGAAAACTACCTTTAAGGGGACTGAAAACTGCTATTAGGGAGTCTGAAAACTACCTTTAAAGAGTCTGAAAACTATCTTTAAGGGGACTGAAAACTGCTATTAGGGAGTCTGAAAACTACCTTTAAGGGGACTGAAAACTGCTATTAGGGAGTCTGAAAACTACCTTTAGGGGGACTGAAAACTGCTTTTAGGTAGTCTGAAAACTACCTTTAGGGGGACTGAAAACTGCTATTAGGGAGTCTGAAAACTACCTTTAGGGGGACTGAAAACTGCTATTAGGGAGTCTGAAAACTACCTTTAGTGGGACTGAAAACTGCTATTAGGGAGTCTGAAAACTACCTTTAAGGGGATTGAAAACTGCTATTAGGGAGTCTGAAAACTATCTTTAAGGGTTTAAGGGGACTGAAAACTGCTATTAGGGAGTCTGAAAACTATCTTTAAGGGGACTGAAAACTGCTATTAGGGAGTCTGAAAACTACCTTTAGGGGGACTGAAAACTGCTATTAGGGAGTCTGAAAACTACCTTTAAGGGGATTGAAAACTGCTATTAGGGAGTCTGAAAACTACCTTTAGTGGGACTGAAAACTGCTATTAGGGAGTCTGAAAACTACCTTTAGTGGGACTGAAAACTGCTATTAGGGAGTCTGAAAACTACCGTTCGGGTTTGGTTTCAGACCCAAGCTACTTCTCTTTTATTCATTGAGGGGTGAATCTTAACTTCCACTTGGAATGTAGTCAGTGAAAATCCGCCCCTTAGTAACTTCTCTTATTTTGTAATCCCACAAAATAATAGAAGTATAGAATATAGAAGCTTCAACTCTTTTCTCCCTTTTCCCTAGGCTGAAAGCAGAGGAGGAGCAGCAGAAGCGAGAGGACGACAAGCAAAGGAAAGATTACATAAAGAACGAGTACATGAGGAGGAAGCATTTGAAGCAGGTGGAGGATATGGATGTCAGGCCTCGCCATGGAAGTCTTAAAAAGAAGCCACGCCCCAAATCCATCCACAGGGACGTCATGGAGTCACCCAAGCCCCCCATCAGAGCCACGGGTAACACACACATACTACAAATAGTATACAAATAGATTCACACACACACAAGTGTTTGTTTTACTATCCTTGTGGGGACGCAAAAATGTATTCCCATTCAGAATCCTATTTTCCTTAACCCTAAAACGAACCCTAATTGTAACTCTAAATCTAACCCCTAACTCTAAAATAGCCGTTTTCCTTGTGGGGACCAACACATTAATTGAATACATTTTTGTGTTGTTACATTCACCGGATAGGTACAGGGAAATGTGTTGTTTTACAGGGTCAGTAATAGTAGTACGGCACCCCTGGAACAAATTAGGTTAAGTGTCTTTCTCAAGGGCACAGACAAAGTGAAAATAGGTTTATAAAAATAAATAAAGAATGTATTCAAACAAAACAACAGAAATACCTTATTTACATAAGTATTCAGATCCTTTGCTATGAGATGCGAAATTGAGCTCAGGTGCATCCTGTTTCCATTGATCATCCTTGAGACTTTTCTACAAATTGATTGTACATGATTTGGAAAGGCACACACCTGTCTATATAAGGTGCCACAGTTGACAGTGCATGTCAGAGCAAAAACCAAGCCATGAGGTTGAAGGAATTGTCTGTAGAGCTCAGAGACAGGATTGTGTCGAGGCACAGATCTGGGGAATGGTACAGAAAAATGTATGCAGCATTGAAGGTCCCCAAGAACACAGTGGCCTCCATCATTCTTAAATGTAAGAAGTTTGAACCACCAAGGCTCTTCTTAGAGCTGGCCGCCCGGCCAAACTGAACAATCGGGGAAGAAGGGCCTTGGTCAGTGAGGTGACCAAGAACCCGATGGTCTCTGACAGAGCTCTAGAGTTCCTCTGTGGAGATGGGAGAACCTTCCAGAAGGACAACCATCTCTGCAGCACTCTACCAATCAGGCCTTTATGGTAGAGTGGCCAGACGGAAGCCACTCCTCAGTGAAAGGCACATAACAGCCCACTTGGAGTTTGTCAAAAGGCACCTAAAGGATGCAGACCATGAGAAACAAGATTCTCTGGTCTAATGAAACCAAGAGCGTCACGTCTGGAGGAAACTTGGCACCATCCCTACGATTAAGCATGGTTGTGGCAGCATCATGCTGTGGGGATGTTTTTCAGCAGCAAGGACTTGGAGACTGGTCAGGATCGAGGCAAAGATGAACAGAGCAAAGTACAGAGAGTTCCATGATAAAAACCTGTTCCAGAACGCTCAGGACCTCAGACTGGGGCAAAGGTACACCTTCCAACAGGACAACGACCCAAAGCACACAGCCAAGACAACACAGGAGTGTCTGAATGTCATTGAGTGGCCCAGCCAGAGCCCGGACTTGAACCTGATCGAACATCTCTGGAGAGACCTGAAAATAGCTGTGCAGCAACACTCCCCATCCAACCTGACAGAGCTTGAGAGGATCTGCAGAGAGGAATGGGAGAAACTCTCCAAATAGAGGTGTGTCAAGCTTGTAGCGTGATACCCAAGAAGACTTGAGGCTGTAATTGCTGCCAAAGGTACTTCAACAAAGTACTGAGTAAAGGGTCTGTGTGTAGATTGATGAGGGGAAAAAAACATTTAATACATTTTAGAATAAGGCTGTAACCTAACAAAATTGGGAAAAAGTCAAGGGGTCTGAATACTTTCCAAAGGCACTGTAGATGTGTATTTAGTACACACACACACTCAAACATGTCTTCTGTGTTTACCTCGTCCAGGTACTCGACCGCGGGGGTTCTCAGTCTCCAGCATGTCCCTGGCCTCCCTCAACCTGGCCGACAACGACAGCAACGCGGGAGATAAGAGGACCCCCAGGTGAGGTTAGCTATTGGCTGATTAAAAAGACCGTACAGTTATCCCGTTCCTGGTTTAGCCAGCTCTTTTGGCATGACAATCTCAAAGGAGTTGAGTTAAGCACAAACAGACTGGCACCCAGGCTGGCTACGATACAACAAAGGCCTTACAGAGCATCAAGAGCTTGAATACTACTTCAAGAGGACATTAATGTGTCTTATGACTTGTCTATGTAATGCAACCAAAATTGTTTTCATTCTGCATCTTAACCTCTGCATCTTAATCTTCCTCTCTCTCTCCTCCTCCTCGCTCTATTCCTCTCTCCTCTCTGTTTTCCCCTCTGTTTTGCACAGACCCCCCAGAAGCAGTAAACTAGGCACTGTGAGAGGCCATATCTCTTTCTTTTTAAGCTCTCCCAAAGAGAGAAAGGGAAGGTTAGTAAGGCCCCTGCCTCCCTAGATCAGCCGAGGGCCTATACTTTTATCTAGCTTTTATGTTTCTGCTGCTGCATCACAGACCAGATTGATCAATCAATTCCATTTTTACTTGAGGTAATATCTTTGCAAAGAAAATCCCCATCTGACAGAATATTTAAAGAACTCACATATATGTTTTGATAATGTTTGAGCAAGACACATACAATGTACCAACATCAATTCTAAGATTGAACTGAGCCATAGAGAACACGTGTTTTTAATGTAAAAAGAGCTATATAAAATACATTTGATTGATTGATAATATGTTATTTCACGTTCATGCTGTATCATTTGAGGGATGACCATTTACCTACTTTAAACCAGCAGAATCATTCCCCTCAGTACCACAGCTGCTTCTGCCTCAATTCATACATGATGCCTTTAGCTTCCTGCCTCCGCTCTGCTTTATGTCTCACCGACTTTGCTCTTTCTCTGCTGTAGCACTCACTGCTCTGAGGCTGCTCCATGATAACTGCCCCAGACTAGCTGCTTCATGATAGCTGCTCCATGATAACTGCCCCAGACTAGCTGCTTCATGATAGCTGCTCCATGATAACTGCCCCAGACTAGCTGCTTCATGATAGCTGCTCCATGATAACTGCTCCAGACTAGATGCTTCATGATAACAGCTCCATGATAGTTGCTTCATGATAGCTGCTCCATGATAACTGCTCCAGACTAGCTGCTTCATGAGAGCTGCTCCATGATAACTGCTCCAGACTAGATGCTTCATGATAACAGCTCCATGATAGTTGCTCCAGACTAGCTATTTCAAGATAGCTGCTCCATGATAACTGCTCCAGACTAGCTGCTTCATGAGAGCTGCTCCATGATAACTGCTCCAGGCTAGCTGCTTCATGATAGCTGCTCCATGATAACAGCTCCATGATAGTTGCTCCAGACTAGCTGCTCCATGATAGCTGCTCCAGACTAGATGCTTCATAAAAACTGCTTCATGATAACTGCTCCAGGCTAGCTGCTCCATGATAACAGCTCCATGATAGTTGCTCCAGACTAGCTATTTCAAGATAACTGCTCCATGTTACCTGCTCCAGACTAGCTGCTTCGTGATAGCTGCTCCATGATAACTGCTCCAGACTAGCTGTTTCAAGATAGCTGCTCCATGATAACAGCTCCATGATAGTTGCTCCAGACTAGCTGCTCCATGATAGCTGCTCCAGACTAGCTGCTTCATGATAACAGCTCCATGATAGCTGCTCCAGGCTAGCTATTGCAAGATAACTGCTCCATGATAACTGCTCCAGACTAGCTGCTCCAGACTAGCTGCTCCATGATAGCTGCTCCATGATAGCTGCTCCAGACTAGCTGCTCCAGATTAGCTGCTCCATGATGACTGCTCCAGACTAGCTGCTCCATGATAGCTGCTCCAGACTAGCTGCTCCAAATTAGCTGCTCCATGATAACTGCTCCAGACTAGCTGTTTTATGATAGCTGCTCCATGATAACGAATCCAGACTAGCTGCTCCATGATAGCTGTCTATAATAAGTGGTCCAAACTAGCTGCTCCATGATAACTACTCCAGACTAGCTGCTCCATGATAGCTGCTCCAGACTAGCTGCTCCATGATGACTGCTCCAGACTAGTTGCTCCAGACTAGCTGCTCTATGATGACTGCTCCAGACTAGTTGCTCCATAATACCTGCTCCAGACTAGCTGCTCCATAATACCTGCTCCATGATAGCTGCTCCATGATGACTGCTCCAGACTAGTTGCTCCATGATAGCTGCTCCAGACTAGCCGCTCTATGATGACTGCTCCAGACTAGCTGCTCTATGATGACTGCTCCAGACTAGTTGCTCCATAATACCTGCTCCAGACTAGCTGCTCCATGATGACTGCTCCAGATTAGCTGCTCCATGATAACTGCTCCAGACTAGCTGCTCCGTAATACCTGCTCCAGACTAGCTGCTCCATGATAACTGCTCCAAACTAGCTGCTCCATAATACCTGCTCCAGACTAGCTGCTCCATGATGACTGCTCCAGACTAGCTGCTCGATGATAGCTGCTCCAGACTAGCTGCTCCATGATAGCTGCTCCAGACTAGCTGCTCCATGATAGCTGCTCCAGACTAGTTGCTCCATAATACCTGCTCCAGACTAGCTGCTCCATGATAGCTGCTCCAGACTAGCTGCTCCATTTTTTTAGCTGATGTGTGTTCTTGTTACCTCTATATACTAGACCCAGAGCCATCCAAGCTGCAGCAGGCAGACGCTTTCCCGTCCCAGGCACTGACTCCCACGGCCAGGCTCACTCTGAATCACAGCTGTCCCCCAGAATCACATCACAATGATCACAGTCCCTTTGTTTTGTATGCAGAGACTTCAAGCTAGGTTACACACTAAAGGCGTCAGCATGCCTCAGTTTGGCTGGCGCCTAGCCGAACCGAACTAGTGTGCTCGCATACTCCCTTAAAAGACCTTCACTTGAAAAATTATATAAAAACGGCAATAGTACTGTTTGTCCATTTTGAGACGCCATAGCCATACACTTCCTCAAAATAGTCAGAATGGATCTAAGAACTCTAAATCTGTCATTCATTTTGACGTTTTTTCTGAGGAGATCTTAGTCACGCAATTTTACATCTAACTAAGATGTTTGTTGCAATATTTTTCAATGAAAACTAGTCATCTCTTGTCGAATGACAACAAAAACGTTGTTGAAGAATCCCTACTGTTGACCAATTACCGACAAAGCGGCTTAGACTTCGGCTCCAAATTTCGGCTTGCCTCCAGAAAAATTGTTGTTTGCCCAGACAGCCAAAAAAAACCTCACCGAAGTCCAAAAACAAACAAAAACGTCACAAAATGTCATCATAATATATACACGAACTCTACAGAACTGTTTCATCAGGAAAGCATGCGGACTCCTTAACCCTAACCCCAACCAGGACATGACTGAGCCTGGGCCTGGGACATGAGGCTGCCTGCTGCAGTGGGATACTGTGTGTCTTGTTACTGTACTGTTGCCTAAAGCTGCTGTATCCTACTGCAGTATCTCCTCAGTATCCTAGCAGGCAGAATGTAGGACTGAACTGTAGCTTTGCTTTGCTCCACTGCACAAGCTTCTGATCTGATCCCAGCCACGGAGAGATCACTGTGCAGGATCTAATAGGAGGGAACAGGGAGGGCTGCCTGGGAGAACTGTGTCACAGTGTCTGACCCTGTCTCTCTTTGTCTGTCTGTTGTCTCTCCTTGTCTCTCTGTGTTTGTCTCTGTATATGTCTGTGTTTTTGTCTCTATGTCTGTCTCTATGTCTGTCGGTCTCTGTTTTTTGTAAACGTGTCTGTGTGTGTCTGTTATTCTGTGTGTTCTGGCTTGTGTGTTTTCTTGTTCCTGTGTGTGTGTGTCAATGTACTGTTTGTGTGTGTGTGTAAATCCCTAGGCTAGACTCTGCGAGGCCAGACTCTGCAGAGGGCAATCTGTCGTCCTGCCCGTCTCGTAATGGAGAGAAGGACTGGGAGAACGAGTCCACAACCTCCTCCACTCCCTCCAACCAAGAGTACACAGGTACGGACCGCTCCACTACAAT